>NC_088920.1:9640000-9940000 GCF_038396675.1 Hydra vulgaris
AAAGACCCATTTATGTTTTTTTGTGATAAACTGATGTCGAGAGTGAATTAGACTTATTAATAAGAACAGCAAGATTAAAATATTTTTCTAAAACTCATTTCAAAAAATTACTTCAAATTTCTATGTCAGGTTCTCATTTCTTATTTAACGGAAAATTTTATCATCAATTAGATGGCGTTGCAATGGGTTATCCTTTAGCACCAATTTTAGCTAATATTTTTATCGGTTTTCATGAACAAACGTGGGTTAATAATTGCTTATCCTCCATACCGATTTTTTATAAATGTTATGTGGATGACATAATAGCAATTTTTAATTCAGAGTTTGAAGCGCAAGAATTCTTTAAACATCTCAATAGACAACACAAAAACCTAAGATTTACTTTGGAAAAAGAAAAAGACAACCAAATTCCATTTTTGGATGTTCTTATTAATAAGTCTAATTCACTCTCTACATCAGTTTATCACAAAAAAACATACACGGGTCTTTTACAAAATTTCTTTTGTTTTGTCCCTTCATGTTACAAAACTGTTCTTATACATTGCTTGATTGATCGAACATATAAAATTAACAACACGTGGTTTGGATTTGATAAGGATATAAAAAATCTTTCTTTAGTTTTAAAAAATAATCAATTTCCGCAAAAAGTTAAGGGAACTTATAAATTATCATAATTAAAATTAAAATAAAAAAAATTTTCAATTACTATATTTTTTTTTGGTTAACGGGAAGTTACAGAAAGTAATAATTAAATAAATTTCTTTGGAATGGTGATAGTTTACTTTGGTCATTTGTTTTAATAATTTATTTTTGTTTCTACATTTAAAAATTAATTCATATATAATATATATATATATATATATATGTGTGTGTATATATATATGTGTGTATATATATGTGTATATATATATATATATATATATATATATATATATATATATATATTATATATATATATATATATATATATGTATATATATATATATGTATATAAATGTATATATAAAATATATTTTTATACATTTATATAATCAATTTTTTGTATTTGTTTTTGCTTTTTTTATTTATTTATTTTATATCATATTTCATTTTTTTGTTCATCTATTTACAAAAACAATAATTACTATAATATAATATATACTATACTATAACCATAACTAAACCAATAAATACTATAATACAGCGGAGAAAATAGAATTAGCCTCACCATGTGCTGATCCAATATTTTGTAAATCTGTAAACAAGTTTGTGCGGTACAACTTTTGTATCCACACACATATAATTACTGTTACAAACAACAACTTTTTAGATTATAATATAGCATAATTAAATTGCGGAACATTTGATAAAACCATAAAATGTATAATACTTGAAATTTGCGGTAACAAATAGAATTAGCCTCATCAATAATTATTTTCAGTTTACTTGTATATTTTGATCTGGTGATACGCATTTGTGAGTTAGTTTTTTATTATTATTTGTAAGTTAAACAAAGACTGTGAAATCAGTGCTCATAAAGTTTTTAACATTTGGTTTTTGATACCTTTATTTGAAATGGGACGTGGTAAGCGTTTAACGAATGAAGAATTAGCAGTAATCAAAGCATACAAAGATACAGGCTTATCTAATCAGGAAATTGCAAAGAAAATTAAAAGATCTCCAAAAGTGGTTAACAATTACTTCAAGATTGGCGTTAATTATGGAGCCTATAAGGGAAGTGGTGGCAAACGTAAAATTGATAATCGTACTAAACGAGTTATTGTACGTCGTGCTGCTGCTCAGCACATGACTGCATCTCAAATTCGTGCTGATTTACAATTACCTGTATCTGTTCAACGTGTGAGACAAATCTTACATGAAGATCCAAACATAGTTTGGAAAAAGCGTAAACCAAAACCAAAACTTACTGCTCGTCATAAAAAAGTTAGATTACAATTTGCGAAAGAACACATGTCTTGGCAAGAAGAGTGGCATCAAGTTCTCTTCAGTGATGAAAAAAAGTTCAATCTAGATGGTCCTGATGGCTATCAATATTACTGGCACGATCTTCGAAAAGAGAAAGAAACTCGGATGAGTCGTAACTTTGGGGGTGGAAATGTTATGGTTTGGGGGGCTTTTTCCTTTGCTGGAAAACTTCCACTGGCATGGATTTCAACAAAAATGAATTCACAGGACTACATTGACTTATTAGAAATAAGTTTACTTGAACATGGTGAGGAATTGATGGGTGAAACTTTCACTTTCCAACAAGATAATGCTACTATCCATAATTCAAAGCTTACAAAAGCTTGGTTTAGAGAAAAAAATATTCACGTAATGGAATGGCCCGCACGTAGTCCAGACCTGAACCCAATTGAAAATCTATGGGGAATACTTTCTAGAAAGGTTTATGAAAATGGTAAGCAATTTGAATGCACTTTGGAGCTGAAAACTCGTATCAGAGAAGCTTGGAATGAAATATCTATAGAAACTATCCAAAATCTTGTGACTAGTATGTCAAACCGCATATTTGAAGTCATTAAAAATTCAGGAAGCTATACTAAATACTAAATGAGCGAAAAAACAAAATATTTTCTTTATTTTTTGTATATAACGCTAATGAGGCTAATTCTATTTTCTCCACAAATTGAATATTTTTAATTTTTTTTTCCATTTGGAATTAATTAAGCATACCAATTTATAAACTTTTTAGTTGTAGTAGAAGTAACAAGAAATAAAGTAGATTTCATAATTGTTTACCTGCAATTTTTGTTAAATTAGAACAAAAAATAAAGGTGAGGCTAATTCTATTTTCTCCGCTGTATAACCATAACTAAACCTTGCTGTAACCCTAACCCAAAGCCTGACCTTGTTGCTGACCCTAACCAAGCCCTCAGTCTATGTAGCAACACTCGTTGCGAGTCAGACTATTTGATAGTTGATGTATGTACTTATCGGTTTGTATATATGTTGGTTACTAGTGTATTTTTTTTACAAAAACTTGATGCCTACAGTGACAAAAAATTAACAGGTACACAGAAATGCCCCCAATAATGCTAATGTCCCTTAAATTTAATTGTGTTTTTGTAAATTCTATCCCAATTAGTGGTATTATTGGTGTATACAATTATATGTATGTGTTTGTGTGTATATATATATATATATATATATATATATATATATATATATATATATATATATATATATAAGTATATAAATATATTGTGTGTATATATTGTATATTGTATATATTGTGTATATATATATATGTGTGTATATTTATATATATATATATATATATATATATATATATATATATATATATAAATATACACACATATATATATATATATATATATATATATATATAAGTATGTAAATATATTGTGTATATATATTGTATATTGTATATATTGTGTATATATATATATATGTGTGTATATTTATATATATATATATATATATATATATATATATATAAATATACACACATATATATATATATATATATATATTTATATATATATATATATATATATATATATATATATATATATATATATACATATATATATATATATATGTATATGTATATATATATATATATATATATATATATACATATATATATATATATATATATATATATATATATATATATATATATATATATATATATATATATATATATGTATATATTTATATTTGAGTTTATTAGGGGTGTTCAGAAAAAAAAATTTTAGAATTTTAAAAACCAAACTGTCTTGATTTGAAGCAAATATGTTTAAACTTACTCACAAAAAATTTCAGCGCCATTGAACCACTCTTTCCTTGCCCTCAAAGCACACGTTTGGGAAAAAAGGACCCAAAAATGACCAAAAACAGATTACTTTATATGTCTTGAGGAAAAGGCTAGCATAAACATTTATAAAAAAATTTTTTTAGGGTTTAGATAAATTTCTGCATTATTGATTTAAAAAGTATGGTTTTTTTCTTTCTTTTTAAAAAAGGGTATAATTTACATTTTAAATCAGCTGAAAAACTTTTATTACGTGGTGTAGCGTTGTTTTTATAACCTTTTTAACAATTAAATTCAAACTTTATTATGTTATTAAGATTCATAATACAGTTTTCAAAAGTGTATATTCAAAGTAAGAATAGAATTACTCATTTTAGGTATGTTTAATACCATTACCACACAAAAAAATATATTCTTAACTTACAACTACAATATTTTTAATTTAATAAGTAGCGATATGAAACACAAATTAAGATATAATGTGTTGTATATATCATTTAACAAGTGAAATAAAACTATATAAAATATCGCAAATATTTAAATAATATATTAAGTATTTTTCCGGCTTTTAATATATTTACAAATATATTCTTGGTTATTTAGATTAATGATAATGATAAATACTAAACTTTGCGATAAATATGTTAAAGGAAATGAAAAGTGCAGGTTTGAAAAAAAACTTAAGTTAAGATCTAATAAAAAAAAGAAATTGTTTATTATTAAAGCAGCTAAACCAGAAGTCTCCGGTAATTTTGTAAGTTTTACTAGTTTTACTAGTTTGTAAGAAACCTTTGCAATTTAATGTTTATTATATATTTAAGAGAGAGACAAGTCTAAATTTTGTCAATAAAATATAAAGAACAAAAATAAATATGGATTTACATATCTAACTTCCAAATGGCATAGATATTCTGCAACATCTAGCATCTATACTGCCTTAATCTACCAAAATAATCATTTTGTTTATGTGCTCACTTCGTAAAAATTTTCAAAGATGTAAAAAGTTGGATTTTAACTGTGTTTTAGCAAAAGTTAAGAAACCCTGGATAAAAGAAGGAAATAAAGTTGTTAGTGACACTTAACAATTCGAAAATCTTTAAAAACTTGTCATGTTTTGGAAGATCAGGAAGGAGAAAGGAAATTTATTCATGGGGGAGAGGATAAAAAATTTAGTGAAAAGGTAAAACTTTACAAATAAAAATACTAAGTGATATTTTCTTATAAAAAATTTTGGTTTAATTAGTATTATGTTATGCTTGTAGACAGCAGAGAATAACAGAAAGCTAAACAGAACGAAAGATGTGCAATCAACGAAATCTGATTATAAAATTGAACTCAATTCTGATTTGAGTTCTGATTCATCCTATGATTCTGATTTTGACTCTTGTAACTATTATCAAAAAGAACCATCTCAATCTAAGTGTAGAGTAACTGAAGAAATTCCAATAGTATTGTATGCCGGGAATATTACCTTTATGGGTATGTGATTTTTTGCCAAATGTTTTGCAGAAAGTGACAAGTGCAGTTTTAACTGAAAGATGGTATTGATCTTACTGATATAGATTGCAGTAAAACAGGAGTTTTTAAAAAGATAAAATTAGTAAAAAAATATATATCAACTTCAGGAAAAGAGGATATAAAAAATGCAAAAAAGCTTCTCCTTATCCGTGTTTTATACATTTTGATGGAAAAACTCTTTATGAAGTTAATGCAGGAATAAAGGTTCAGCTTTAATAGGCTGGCAGTTCTTGTGGATATTAAGGGTTAGAGACACTTATTAGATGTTCCTCCTCTAACTTCCTCTTCTGGTGATGATAAATATAGAAGTATTGTAAACCTATTGACTGAATTACTTTTGACTTGACTATCACTTTCTGTTTACAAAACAGACATATTGAATAACTCATGTTTTCCTGAAACTTTCTGTTTCAGGAAAACTAGAACTATCCATTATGTCTGTTTTGTTACTAAAGGAATTTAATACCTGAAAGTTTAGCTTTTGTATTCTCAACATGACTTTATTAAAAAAAAAGACAATATCAAAAAATAAATCAACCTTATTGCAGAGTTTGTGGTCTGTTTATGAGTCAAATGCCCCTAACTTAGATATCAAAGCTATTGATCAGATGCATTAATTCAGAAATTTTTGTTGGAATCCAAAAGCAGTTAATGCTGTACTTGATTCGCTTTACAAGCATACTTGGTACTATGATTTCAATAGCTATGATTTCACTAGCTCTAATGGATGAGGATTATTACAGTTGCAACTCTTTCATTTAAAATGCCCAAGGCTGAATACTTTAAAACTAAAAACAAAAACAAAAAAAGGACATCTAAAAAGAAAAAAAATGCTAGTTTTTCAAAAATGATAGATTCATCAAGCTTAGATAAGTTTTCTAACCTTATTTTCAGTTTAGTGGTTTAACTGAAGAAAGAATAAAAGACTGACCAGTTGGCATGCATCGCCTGGAGGACGGCTGTCGGGCATCTGAACGTCCATGAATAGTCCAGCAGACGTCCTCCAGACAACGTGTGCTCACATGGTGGCTTTTACTTCCACCTCAATACTGGCATAAACAAATTTAAAATTTTTGAAAATGATGTCTACAACCTTACTGTTGTAAATGACAATTCCGTAAGAGCCGTAAGCATGATGCAGCAATATGTTCATCATTACAACAATATAGGGGAAAAACAGAACAGATTGATATTGTTGACATCAATCAAAACAGATTGATATCATATAAAAAATACGCCTTTTACGCGTGTAAAAAATGTCTACTACTTTTGAAAGGCATATTAAAAACTTCTTTTTTAGACCATATGTTTGTTGGGTAGCGAAGAAAGAAAATAAAAATAAACAAAAGACAGATTAATTAGATAATCTAGAGAAGAAACTTTTACAAAACCTTCCTAAATATTTAAAATATATCCTTTTTTTGATTTGATAAGTAACTTTTTGAATTGTGTACAAAAACCACATGTTACAAAATCAACTTTTGGTAAATTTTGAAAAACCTTTTTATTTCATAATTGTTAATGATTTGTTCTTAAAAACCACTTTAAAATCACATATTTACTAAAGATGGTACTTTACTAATAATGATACTTTGACACATGTTTGATTTTTTTAGAATATCATTTATACCTCACATAAGGAACACTTTTTGCAAGAAAATCTCAAAGTTTTGCAAAAAAGTAATATAATGCGAAGCATGGTTTTTGCAGATCACAAAATATTACAGATAATTAACATACATAAAATGAGTAATTCTATTTTTATTTTGAACATTCATAATACATTAGCAAACTGTATTGTGAATCTAAATAACAAATTTGAATTTAATTGTTGAAAAGTTTATAAAAACAATGCCGCACCACGTAAAAAACGTTTTTTAGCCGATTTAAAATGTAAATTATACTGTTTTTTGAAAAGAAACAAAAAAACCATACTTTTTTTATCAAAAATACTGATATTTATCTAAATCCTGAAAAAAAATATTTATTATAAATATTTATGCTAGCCTTGCCCTCAAGACACTTAAAGAAATCTGTTTTTGGGTCCTTTTTTTTCCAAACATGTGCTTTGAGGGCAAGGATAGTGTGGTTCAATGGCACTGAAATTTTTTGTGAGTAAGTTTAAACATATTTGCTTTAAATCAAGACGGTTTGGTTTTTCAAATTCTAAAATTTTTTTTTTCTGAACACTCCTAATGTATATACATATAAATATATATATAAATATATATATATATATATATATATGTATGACTCTGTGCAACTTCACATCTTTTTGTAAACAATATGCGCCCGCATACTTGTAGGCAGAAAACATTAAATTTTTACAAATATAAATTCATAGGTTCATAATATAAATACACTTTATAAGTGATTTTTGCATTTCTTTTATATCCTTAGATTTTTTTTTTCTTTCTGAAAAATTAAGAAATAATTAGATAGATAAAAAATGTAGTTAATTACATAAATAATTACTTACATTTTCTTTTTATATTGTAAAAATGAGAGTTTTAATTTTTTTTATAAACTATGAGAGACTTTTATTTATATATTTTATGCTCTTTTGCAAATTTTATATTTAGGTTGATCTCTTAAAACAACAACAACAATAATTTTTATAAGCTTTTTCTCTTCATTTTGGTTTAAAAATCTTTTGAAATTTAATAAATATCAACATCATAGTTGAATATTTTAAAGTAGTAGTAATTTAGCATCTGAGGTGCAGCGGTTAGAAACACCTAATATTGCCAATTGTAACAAGAAGTAGTAACAAATCAACAGAAAATGGTATGAAAATTAAAAGCAAATGATAATGACCTACTTTTGGAAAATAAAACTAATACCCTTATTTAAAATGTATTTAGATTTTTAATCTGTAAATAATATAATGCTTCTCTATAAATTTACTTTTATTATTTATAAATAATCAGGGTGACCAGCAATTTGGAAATTCTTCTAAAGTCAGGAAATTAAATTAATTATACCAAACTCATGGAATTTTGATTGATTTAGTTGCAAGCTATAAGTTATTATTTGAATTGACTATCTAAATAATATTTTAAAAAATGTATTTTTAAAGTCTCATAATAACATCATTATTTAAAAGTCAATGAGTGCCTTTTTGCAACATTTTTTGTTGCTTTGTATGTTAAAGTTTTTGTTGTTTTTGTATGTTAAAGATAAATTTTTTGTTTATCTAAAAATTTTTCATTTATACAAAAAAGTCAGGGAATTGTTTTGAGAGTCAAGAAAATACCATGGAAAATGAACATGAAAATTTGCTGGTCACCCTGAATATATACATTTACATTAATCAGCTACACTCATATCAAAATGTTTCATTTTAATATGATTGTAGTTGAGTTAGTGTATATAAGATTCAAATTATTCAACGTGGTATCATATAATAAATTGAGTGATCCTCACAGTTCTATCATTAATGGGAAATATTGTATACATTAAGTTCCTCTATTCATAAACATAATGTAATGGAACATTAGAATGCTGTCTAGATTTTGTATCCAGATGATTGTAGTTATTTGTAAATGCTATGATTTTTAATGTTACCCCAATAGCATTTTTAATATCGAGTCCTTGAGGTAGTGAATTAATATTTGTAAATTAAAACAAAAGCTGGTATAGAAGACTTTATTCAGCAAATTAATAAATATGCTAGCCTAAAGATACAATGAAATTATTTTTGATAGAAACACAATAGTTATTAAATAACAGTAGTAAGCAATAGGAATCAGCACACTCAGTCAGCAAGTATATAGCCACTAGATTTAGGCTTCTGATAAAAGTGTATTTTGATATAGTAATTTGTCTGATACACAACTATTTCAGCCAGCAGATAATAAACTAATTGCCTCAGCAAACTTATTGCTGTTTCTTTTTATATACCAGTTACAAATTTAATGGTATCAATATGTTTATAACTGAACCAAGTTAACTATCGTAAACTTAAAATTTTTATCTTGCAATAAAAACTTCAGTACAATCAATAACACAAGCAGTTTTAAACTTTTTTTCAAAAACATTTTTGTAGGTTATTCTTTATTGCTCAACAGTTTGGTCAAAATTCAGATTAGTAACTCTATAATAGTAAATATATATATATACATATATGTATATCACAAGAAGTTTAGCTAATTGTATGCAATTGTAAAATTTTTTTTTTATATATTTAAAATGACAAAGATACATTACAAAAGAACTTGTTAAAAGTTTGTAAATAAGGGGGAAAACGTTTTTATTATATTTTAATATAGAAATATACGAAATTAACACTTAACTTCTACAGTTGCATGATGCAAAATATTGAACAAATATTTTATAGACGTACAATGTATATTTTTATTTTTTTACCTTTTTTTTTTTTTTTTTACCTGTCATCATGATCACTTGTCAAAAGAGTTATTTTTCAAATCAATTTTTTTAGATACGAAAATATGGCTTCTAATTTGTTAGATCATGTAAATAAATCAAGAGAAGGATTTAAAGATCGTAAGATTTTTTTATTCTTTAGTTGAATTATTTTTAGAATTAAGCATAAAATAACTTTATTTCTTAAAAAACAAAACTAAAATTAAAAATTTAAAATGTTAATTTATCAAGTAAAAAAACAAGAAAAGTTTTTTTACTTAATAAATTAACCTTTTATTTTTTTGATTTTTTTGTTATTCCTTTTCTGTTGTTTATATGGTTATATTAAAATAGTATTTAATTTAATATGAAAATAAATATATAATTGGCTGTGTGGCTGGATTGCTTAGTTGGTCAGAGCAAATCTTTTTTTAAATTTTTTTATGCCTTTTGATTTATTTATTTTTTGGTCAAAGTGTTTTGTGATCATTATATATTAGCTAAAATGTTTATCAGTATTAGTAACAAATGTGCAGCCTTACAAGTTTGTGGGATAGCTTTCATGCCCCTGGATAGAATCGATTCTTTATTGTGGATTTCTTAACAACTTTATTTGAGAGACATAAGATATTCCTAGTCCAAAAAATCTTATTTGTGACTTTCGATGCTTACTTTATCTAAAATTTTAAGAAAAAATCTTAAGAATATAAAATTATATATGTATATATGTATATATATATGTATATATATATATATATATATATACATATATATATATATATAGGTGAGCACTGTGTAAAATATAATGGTTTGTTTCAGTGTTAAAATAAATAACTAAATTAAGCTAACATATAATGGTTATTAAAACTAATTAACATATAATCATTTTTGAAGGTAACATATAATGGTAACAGTTATAAAATAAACAACTAAACTAAGCTAACATTTAACCGTATTGTAACAGTGATAAAATGTTTTTTATTTTAAATAGTTATTCTAGAGTCTTTAATTGCAGAATAAATTTTTTGAAAATGTAAATGATAATTTACAAAATTAAGTCAAGAATAAAAAATATTGTGTTGATTTTCAAAATATATATACATATATATATATATATATATATATATATATATATATATGTATATATATATATATATATATATATATATATATATATATATATATATATATATATATATATATATATATATATACACATACATATATAAATTAGTAAAAACACTTATCTAATTTTTTCTTTCTTCTACACAGTGTTTCTCCATCAGTAGGTTCATCAGGAAGAATTAATTTATGATTGCTCTGGCTTTTAAGAACATTGAGCACTCTGTTTGTAGAATACACAACATAATTTATATATATATATATATATATATATATATATATATATATATATATATATATATATATATATATATATATATAAATATATATATATATATATATATGTACATATAATATATGCTCACAGCAAAATTAAACTTATTTATATATATATATATATATATAGATATATATATATATATATATATATATATATATATATATATATATATATATATATATATATATATATATATATATGTATATATAATATATGCTCACAGCAAAATTAAACTTATTTATATATATATATATATATATATGTATATATATATATACATATATATATGTATGTGTATATATATATATATATATATATATATATATATATATATATATATATATATATATATATTTATATATATGTAAATACAAATACAAATTAGTGAAAACACTTATCTAATTTTTAGTAGTCTTCAACATCATGTTTCTCCATCAGTAGGTTTATCAGGAAGAAGTATTTTGCAACTAGGAAATTGCATTAACTACATTAGATAATTAAAAAATCATGAAAAGAAATATTTAGAATTAGGATAATTTTAGACTGGTCATTTGTTTTTATAATTTTTTAAAAAGAACTTATTTTCATTTCTGCATTTAGAAATTAGTTCGGATTTTTTATTCAGTTCTTTATTTATTCAGTTCTTTTCTTTCATTCAAAATCTGAATTAATTGCTCAGTGATAGCAATACCACAAGTCAAGTTGCTCACTGTCGGGATCTCAACAAACTCATTGAAATATTCATGTCTGCAAGAAAAATATCTGACTCTGCTGTTGTGAAACTTGGCATAGATGGAAGAGGAAATTTTCTGAAAGTATTATTTACCCTCATTATGGTTCCAGATAAAGATGAGCCTCATAGCTCAAAACTGTAAGACTGATGGCTTCATCATCAAAAACTACAAGTCAAGCAACAAATGCTGGTAGCAATTACACAAGATACTCCTGAGACCTATGCCAATGTCAAGTCCATTCTTGATCTGCTCAAAGTTTAAGAAAAGTGTGCCAATGATTCCCTAGTTGTCTCATGTGATGCTTGCTTGCCAATATAATTTTTAGCGTACAATCTTATAGCAGCAGGCACCCTTGCTGTTGGTATGATATTAAGTCATCAAATCTACTTAACTGTGGAAGGCTGAGAACTTTTGGTGGCATAAAAAGCAAGCAAAAAGAGTTTGTCAGCTCTGTTAGCGATTTGAGAAAATCAAAACTCTTTCAAAATGTGGTGCATTTTCTACTGTTGGAGTTTGCAGACCAAAAGCTTATTTTAGAAGCCATTTCACCAATGGTGTTGTGAATCATCTTGTGAAATATCTCATTGATTTTTGGTCTGGTGCAAAGGAATTGCCATTAGCATTGCATATTCCACTTCAGCCATACCATGGTGGTCATTTTAATGGCAATGATTGTATGAAGCTTTTGAGAAGTTAGGGCAGGTTGCAGCAGCTTGCTGATACTGCCAATTTCAATCAGGCCATTCTCTTCATCCAAACATTGTCTCATTTTGCTGATGTGGATACTGCATGCTTGTACCCAGCTGAATCCAGACTTTGAGTCAAAAATTATGAAGTTCAGAGACTCAAACTCCCTATTTCCATCACACCAAAAGTACATGCTGTTTTCATCATGTGCCATGGTTCATTAAAATAAAAAAGGCAGGACTTGGTCTTTACAGTGAACAAGCAACAGTAGAATTACACTCAAACTTTAAATCTCACTGGGTATACATAAGAAATACAAAGGAGATGTTAAGCATCCGGAATATTCACAACAACTTTTGAGACGTATTGTTGATTATAACAGTAAGAAGGTTAAAAAATAACTCCAGAACTGTTTGAGAATGTTTTTAATAGTCATTTTTGTTGTTTTTTTTTTGCAAGTCATTTGTGATATATTAAATAATATCTGTCATATACTTAGGGGCATCCATAAAGTACGAACACAGTAAAACCACTAATTTAGGAACCCCCCTCCCTCCTCTCCCCTTGTACAAACCTGTACGCATTCGAAGATCCTCCCCCTTCACCTCCGCGTACGTATGCATTTTTTTTTTTCAAAATCAACTCGATTTTTTTTTCTCTCATTATTTATAAAAAAATTTAAAAAAAAATATTATGACTTAAGTCAGAAAAAAAGGCACAATTCTGATTTGCTACACACGTGAATGGTTTTTAAAAAAAGGAAATTAAGTTTAAAAGAGATAGTAAAACCACGTACGTACTCACTGTCTTTAACACCTCCTCCCCCCTTGTACGCGTTCGTATGCTTTTGGGAATCCCCCCTCCCCCTTACCTGTGTTCGTACTTTATGGATGGCCCCTATAGAAAATAAAGTTACAAAATAAAATTTTAAGAGTTGTTTACCTGTTTTTAATCTATCATAAATAACTTAACTTGGGTATATTTTTATTCATTTTTAATAAAAACACTTTTTATTTTTCAAGGTCTAAGGCTCCATTATTATTATTATTTTTTTTTTTTTTTTGTGGGACAAGGTTTAGACCCTCATTTTGTGGAAAAAACAAAACCTACCACAGGCAAAAATTAAAAAAAAAAGTGGAAAAATTATTTTGGGTGCTTTTTTTGGGCACCTAACCGCTCCGGCGGTACCTAAACAGGTTTATGTTTATGCCTGAGCACATGGTATGGTAACATGGTATTCCCTTCACATGTTTTCCCATCTATGGTCTTGAACAAACTCTCTCTTACAATTTTTAACTGTTTTTTTTAAATGTTTTTTTCTGTGAACGTATTGTTGTTTACATCATTCAACATATTTTAATATTTTAAACGTACCTTGACATGATTTGGAATGTTCAGTAGCACCTGAATTGGCCCATTTTATTTTTTTACAGTTTTTCTGGTGCTCAATACATCTTGATAAAATTTTTTTTTTGGTTTCACCAATAAATATCGATTTGCACGAACATTTTATTTGGTAGACGCCTGAATTTGAATTAGGAGGATGTTTTGTTTTATTGTTACATAGTATATTGTTTAAATTTGGAGCTAATACTAAAATAACTTTTATGTTTTGTTTTTTAAATTCTTTTCTAAGTTTGTGACTAACAATTGATATACATGGTAGCTTTATAAATGGTTGGTTGTCAGTTGGTTGACAACCGACCATTTGAGGTATTTTTGAGAACATATTCTTTTTGCACGGCAAAAAATTTATGAATACGCTAGTGATAATGTTAGGATTAGAGTTTCCCAAAAACAGGTACAATAGTGAACAAATTATTAGAAATTTTTGTTCAGAAACCACATATGAGATTGGCACAGCTTTACAATTTTCCTGTCTGTTCGTAAAGTTGTTTTTCTCTTACGGCCACATTTTCCAATCCTCTCTGCCTCAAGGCCCTTGCCTTTATCAAGTGCTTTCTTCATTATGCACACAGATGTGGTCGATACTTTCAATATTTTTACTACATCCTTCTGGCTCATTTCTGTATTGTTCAGTAAAACTTGAATTTATCCCTTTTTTCTGAGGCTCAGATCACTCGTTTTCCCCATCGTGTAGTCCAGAAAAAGCAAATTTTTAAAAAAATATCAAATTTTAGGTACCAAAAGAAAATTCAAGACAAAAATTAATGCATATCGGATACCATATTAAAATTTGAAGTCTTTAAACCGGATCCCTGATTTTCAGGATCATTTAATTTAAAAAAACAACGTTTTCACCTCTGATTTCTAACAATTTGTTCAGTACTGTAGTTTCAGAAAACAGCTGTTTTCTGTTATACATTAAAAAAAAACTGCTGTTAACAGCTGCTTTCAATTTTTCATGGAATTTACAACAAAATAGTCTATTATTCTTCTTTGTTATAGTAAAATTTAAGGAACACGAGTGAATTCAGAGATTCGTCAGAAAGGCATAATCAAATCTTTGTGCAAAAGTTTGTTGAAATTGAAAAAATTTGTTTAACGTCTGTAGACGTCGGTCTTTTTTCGGTTCTTTTCGCTGTGTTCCGACATAGCAAAAATTCCTGTTTTTGCTATTTGAACTTATCGTTGACTGTTGAAATAGGAGTAACTTCCTCCTTTCTCAGCAATAAATCCAACTCTTCTTGAAGAGATATTGAAACTGGACTAGTCTGATGATCTTAAGAATCACCAGAATCAGAAGTTACTTTATCCCCTCCAAAACCAAAAATTCTTTTTGCCAGTATTCCAGCAAAGAGCAAAGTGTCTTTTGATGGAATATTCGTAGGATCTCTCAGTGATCTTAATAAGTTCATCACATCGTTATTATAATATATCTTTCACTTGTTCGTTTCTTGAGATTTTCTTGTAACTCCTTCTCAATGTTGTTATTTAAATTTAAAAGTTTTTCCAGCATAAAGCCAATAACAGTACCAGCTGTCAAAAGTGTTGAACTTTCATGAGTCAGTGTCTCAACAGCAGTTTTAATTGGCACCATGGCAGCAACATCGACAAAGCATTAAAATCTACCTTAAGGATCAGATCAAGCATATTCAATTCAGTTAATGTCTCAAAAAGGCAAAGTTTTGTTTTAATCATTGTAGAGATATAATTCCAACAATGTTGAACGTCAAGGTGCAATTCGATTTCATCTCCAAATGCTTGAGTTACTTTTGACTGAAATATTTGATTTCTAATGTTCGAATTTCTGATATAATTGACAACATCTGGTGCATTTTTCAAAACAGAATGGAAATCAACTTCTGAATAATGTACTTGCACAACCTCTGAGTCATTATTTTCAAAGTTGTCAACCTGATCTTCATCATCAGAGTCCGATTTTAACTCACTTGAACTAGTTCGTTCCTTTTTCTTATACAAAGTGTCAGTTACTCCCAAGTGAATGCCGTGATTAATGCAATACTGGTCAATAATCTTGACAATATACATATATTTTCATATATCCTTCTTTTTTGATTGCATCGAGAATGAACTGATTTCTGGTGATAACTCTAATGGATATTCCGTTTGTGGCCATGTCAGAAACTATTTCATTTAAGCTCTTGCCTTAAACAAAATTAAGCATTGTTTTAGATTTCTCTTATGCTACAACTTCATTTGTACAAGTTCAGGAGGGATTTTTTCAGTTTGAGGCCAATCAATTCCATGCTTTCGATTTTAAGTGAGCTTTTAAGCTTGTGGTAGGTCCTCCAGAGTACTTAATGACACAATTGCAGCGATTACAAACTCCTTCTATATCCTTAGTCACAGGATTTTTTTGTTTCGTTGCAAACTCCCAAACAAATGACATCTCTATTGAATTAAGGTGTACATTAAATATACATATATAATAAATATTCTTCATGATAAAATATTATGTTTTGTTTAACATTTATTTCTATATTATATTGAACTATTACAAGTAATTAGTTTATGTTAAAACTATGAGTAGTTTCTCGTATTATTATTCCAACTGTCTTGAATTTAGTGCTACGGCTTTTATTCAATACGTGCGAGAATTCCTCGTGCGGAATGAAAAAACAAAAGCTAGGGGGTCTTTTTTTGTTAGGTTATCTGACGTCAACATTTAAATCCTATTTTGTATTTTCTCATGCTTTTTTTAATGTTATCTTTTTAACGGTTTGTTTTTATTATAACGATTTTTATTTATTATACCTGATGACGCTAATCACAATAGCTTAGCGAAATATCGAATAATACATATTAAAATAAAAACAAAAAAACAAATATATATTTTTTAATGGTTACACTCCAAAACCATATCAATTGCTCCACAATATAATATATTCGGAAAATTCGAGAATCCCTGGAAATAAGCAATACTAAAGTTTGGCAAGAGTTAATAAGCGGCGAAAATGTTCGTATTAGGGATGATGGTGATAACATGACAACAAAAGCTTTGGGGCCATTTTTTATTAGATTATCTGACGTCAAAATTTAAATTCTATTTTGTATTTTCTCGTGCTCTTTTTAATGTCATCTTTTTAACGGTTTGTTTTTTATTATAACGATTATCTTTGTAACGATTTTTATTTTTTATACCTGATGACGCTGATCACAGTAGATTAGCGAAGTATCGAAGAATATATTAAAAAAAAAACAAAAAAACGAATATATATATTTTTTTAAAAGTTTATATGTAGCCGTATTTATTGAATTTTACATATATATATATATATATATATATATATATATATATATATATATATATATATATATATATATATATATTTAAACAAATTTAAAAAGTTCTACACAATAGAGTGCTCAATGTTCTTAAAAGAACAGAGCAATTATATTAGTAGAAAATCACTTAACAAAAATTTTTCGGAAAAAAATTTTTGTTAAGTGATTTTCTACTAATATATATAAATATATATATATATATATATATATATATATATATATATATATATATATATATATATATATATATATATATATATATATATATATATATATATATATATATATATATACTTCCAGACATTTAACAACTAGCAGCATAAAGCATACTTGGTCTTTTAAGGCAATCTAGTCATCAACCAATTTGTTGGTAACGTCATAAGAAAAAAATCGCTGCACAGCCTGGCCATGTGTCATCGACTGGAACAAATGGTAATCGTAGAGGGGCAATGCCTGGTGAAAACAGCGTCATGTTAACGAATAACCTTGTCATGTTTTTTTGTTTTGTTTTTTTAATTCAAATTCGCCTCCCCAAGGTCATAAAATCCACTACAAGCGAGGAAGCTACTTTTAGTTGGGGTATCAGTCCTCTTTCAACTCTTTAACTACAAAACACGAACCTTGACAAACAAGGCCACTCCTTGGAGATGCAAGTTTAGCGCAGTACTGCCAGGGATGTGGTGGGGATCAAACTCAAAACTTCTCAGTTATGAAGCAAGCTCTACCATGACACCACTACCGCATTACATGTCTTTTGGCGTATTGCGGCCTTTTGTCCTTCAATGCTTGACTCAGCTAGATCAATCGTCATTGGTAACTGTCTGTCGAAATTGTCTTGTTCAGCCTAAGCAGCTCATAATGTACTAATCCAAACTGACCCTACCAGATACAGACCATGAGTTTAGGTCTTTTCAGGTACAGAGCATTTCTGCATTAAGGCCTAAATGCAGAAAAGCATGGGTCAGGCCCAGAGAGCCATCAACATCAAAAGTGAAATTGATTCTTTATGGTTCTAAGCTCCAAACATTTCATCACCAGTAACAATTTGATGCAAAAAAAACTTGTTTTTGTTGCTGCGCGAGCAGCTGTTAGCAAGTAGCCTCTGTGTCTGTAGTGGCTTTCTCGGCCTTGGGGAGGTGAAATAACATAAAATAAAATTTAAAAAAAAAAAAAGTAAAAAAATCAACTTTCAATTCATACAGCACTTAATTTCCTTGCTTTTGAATCATTCCCAGTTGTTTCGCCTAGAAACTGTTTACTGATTGGCTCACAATATTTCCAAATGCTTATCCTGTGTCTGGCATGGATCTTTATTAAATAAAGCCTCCAATTCGGTATCTTAAAACTTTTTTTCAGCACCAGGTTGTTCTTTATCTTCATGGTCAAAATCACCACCCATGAATTGTTAAAACCATCTTTATGATTGTTCTGAAAAAGCATTCTATGCTCCTCAGCTGGTCTTGTCTTTCAGTGGAAGTAATGTAAAAGATTTCCCTGCCAATTTTGACAATTTTGTACAAACTCAGTTATGTTTAAAATTTTGAATAAATACGTCTTTACACTCCAGTAGTTGAAATTGGATTAATGTTTGCAGCCTAGGTTTTTTGCCTTTAGGTAAATTTTATTTCAGCCTGATCGGATATATACCTGTTTTGAGTCTCAACGCACAATGTTCATTTTCAATGCATACTCCTAATATTAAATCTAAAACCTATAAACATAGAAGGAATCTGAAGGCTATAAATTCATAATTACAAAGCATTAGAAAATGTAACCATGTTTGTGCAATATTTTTTACCTACCATACAATAAGATGTTATCAACTATGAAAAACAACTACTAAGTGCTCTTATTCTCGATCAAGCAACCATAAGAGAAAGTAAGTTTTTTTTAGATATACACTAAATCTACCATATATTTGAGCAAAACTTTTATTAATTGTAATTGAATAAACCAATCTAACATAAAATAAGGACTTTTTATAAGAAAAAGGTAAATCAGAATCTGATGGAGCTTACTGAATTCAAGGAACAAATGCCCGTTTACAATCAGAAACATCTGTCAAAATCTCTGCGATAATATAATTATTTTAAGGAGCAGAAACTTTCATTCTAGTGCCATGGGATAACCCAGCTTTGTGAACTTAATTTTTGAGTAACAATGTTACGCAACCAATTTTCAATCTTAAACATTAAGGAGGCATATCTAATGACTTAAATTTCTTAAAATAAACTAAAAATTAAACTTGATACAAATTTAATTTTAAGTTTCACTAAAATCTCATATAAAATCTAAAACTACTATTCTATTTATCAAAATATTTACAGTTTAAACTTACTTTCAGCTTCTTCATTGTCATCATCATGAACTAAATAAAAATCAATCAAATAAATAAGGATGGCTCTTTTACTTACTTTTTTTTTTTTTATCAACACGATTAAGTTAATTTTTATAAAAAAGTAAGTTACATAAATAGTTATACACGTTTAAATTAAATTTACATTTCCGTATGAGCAATTAACTTTTTTAAAACGACTTACTTTATAGCATAAGTTTTATTACTTTCCAAAATAAGTTATGCAAAAGTAAGTAAATTAGTAGGCTATATCAAAAAGTAATTACTTTTACATGTAAAAGTAAATCACATAAAATAGCTGCTTACTTTTATATTTAAAAGTTATGCGTTATTAAATGTCTGGAAGTATATAACTTATATATCTTATACTGCTGATTTAGGTGAGCAGTGTGACGTCATACTGAAATAGCCTGCTGCCGAGGGCTTCAGGGCTACATACATCGACTGACAAGTAGCCATTCGCAGTGGAGTGCTGCTAGATTGACTGAGGGTTTGGGATGGGGCAGTAATCTTTTCATTCATTATTCTTTGTTTTCTTCTTTTTCTAAAAGAACCGTATCAATTTAGATAAGCAAAAAAAGTGAGCAAATGCTCACATAAATATACTATAGTTGATAATATATATATATATATATATATATATATATATATATATATATATATATATATATATATATATATATATATATATATATATATATATATATATATATTACCTAATATAATAGTTCCACAAACTGTTGTTTACATGGTCTTATTATAACAACTAATGTAACTTTTTTTAAATTAGTGAGGAACTATTGCCGTAATTATTGAAAAAAACCTTTATGAAATTTGTAAAAAAAAAAAAATCATTTACATTTACTTACAAAAAGTAACTAATTTAAAAAAAATCTATTACTTTAATTGTAAAAAAAACTTGCATATAAAAATGAATTTCATAAAAAGTAATACGCTACCAAATATATCCATATATATGTGTATATCTGTATATGTATAATTATAATAATAAAAATAAATTGTATAAAACAAAATTTAAATAACTCAAGCTTACATTTTCTATGTTTCAAGTAAATTAAAAGTAATCTATATTTGATAAGTAAATTTATTTATCAAATAAAGATTAAAATATACTAGCTTACATATTGTTTGCGGCCACATTTTGTCTGCGTGGTGTTTTGTATGTGTTCCCTGTAAAGTTTAAAAATATTAATAATAGGTTACTGTCCATGATTAAACCCATCTCTAGTCCCGGTCCATGATAGTATTAGCTATAAAAACCATTCATTGAATCAAATGGTCTAAAAAAATATTCAACCCCTGGCCAACAATTCGAAAGGTCTAAAATTCAGATAAAGCTGAAACATGGTAGTATGCATAATATACCCATGGGAGACTCAGAAAGTAGACTATATAAAAGGAAAATAATTGGCATAATTGCTAGTTCTTTTTAACAAGATTTTTGCGTGAATGTTTTTGTTGATTAAAAACTATGTAGTAAAAGTTTAAACTATTCCCGGATTATGGGGACTATAACGCCTTGCCCCGCAGATTTAGGAGCCCCAAACTTTTTAAGAAAACGCTTTCTAAGCAAACAATGTATAAATTGTAGATAAAAAAAAATTCAATAAAAAAACCAAAATTTAAAAAATTTAAAACAAATATAAAAACGTTTTACAAAAAGAAACACAACTCACACAGCTTATTGAAAGTTGAATAATAATAGTCTCTCAACTCGTGGTCTTTCTCAAATGACACGCGTTGCTTAAGAAAGTTCTACTATACAGAAAACAGATAATTGATGTTAAACGTTCATTTATATGTCAATACTCTTAAGTCCTTAATACAAGGGAGGGGGGGGGGGATTTTAGTCCATATTTACTAAACGGGCGGGTTTTAATAAAAGGGAGGGGGGATTTTTTTATGTTACAATATAAATATTTTTTTTTTTAATTTCAGTTTATAAATCCAAACTAATATTTTCTACAAAACACGCATACAACTGTTTAAATTTAGTGTGGCTTGTGGTCATATGCGCATTTTCTAACAGCTGTTTTGTAATAATTTCAATAGGATTTAATAAGTTTTATACTTTGGTGAGAAATAAATTAAAACCTCATTTTCGATAAATTGGGATTTACTTGGTAGGTGATTTTTAAAGCCTGTTTTTAAGGCCGATTTTCACCTTTTTTTTTTAAGATAGCAAGTAAAAATTAATAAACGGGGGGGGGGGGGGGATCTAAATAAGCTTGGGGGGGGTGGAAAAATTTTCCAAAAATTAATAAACGTCCCATCCTCTCACCCCATCCCCTCCCCCCATCCCCCATCGTGTATCGTCCCATCGTGACTCGGGAGTAATAATGAGGCGCGCAGTGTAGGAAAAGAGAAGTTTTAAGAAATTTTACAGAATCGTAAATAGCTTAGTGACTAATGGCATTAAGCATTAACTTGACTTTATAATTAGGATTAAAGTTATTCTCTCTTGTGCACAATTACGTTTTTTAACTTTTAGGAGGGTGCTTTATCATTTTGTCGCAAAGTGTACTGTGTCGCACTAAGAAAAGAGCGAATTTTTTTCAAGTTTTTTTTTTCAGTTTTCTTAAAGCTAAAAAAAACAAAGCAATAAAACATGGCAATTGTAAACTAAGATTTTAATATTACTTTGTTTTTATTTTACTTATTATTATTTTAATTTTTCTTTAATTTAATTTTAATTTCATTTGTTTAAAGTTTAATTATTAATTTATTAATTTTTAAATAATTATAATACCATTATTAAACTATTATTATTATAATATTATATAATATTGATTTTTCCTAAAATTATTATAGTTGAAGGTGTTGGTTCATATTTTATTGGCAATGATGGTAAATATAATGATTGTGGTAATGATGATGATGATGATGATGATGAGGATGACATTGATGATTATAATAATGATAATGTTGACAATGATGAAAAAAATGATGAAAGTGATGAACGGCACAGTCTTTGCAATTATGAAATTGACGATAATATGGATGATGTTGTTGATAACAATGATGACGTGAATTATGGTTATGATAATTATAATAATGACTATGAAAGTGATGACACAATTTATAGTAATAATGACGATAATAATGATGATGATGTTGATGTTGATAGCTATGATGACGTAAATTTTGGTTATGATAATTATGATAATGACTATGAAAGTGATGACACAAATGATGGCTATGGATAATGATGATAATGACACAAATGATAATGATGGGTTGTGTAATATTGGTTTTGACAATGATGAAAAAGATGATTATACTAACAGTGATGATTATAATAAAGATTGAATAATGACGGAATGATGGATTTTGACTTTATAATAATGATGAAGTATACTATCAATGATGATGCTTAAAATGATCATAAACCTTAGCAAAATTGGAACGACCAAAATATCAATGCTTCAAATTGATTATTTATGCTGCATATGAATGGCATCATTGCGAAAAAGATAAATCGTGTTCTTTTTTATTGTTTTTTTTTGTTTTTTTTGTTTTTTTTTTGTTTTTTTCTTTATTTGGAAAAGTATTTTGATTTAAATAACTTTTAATGCATTTTTTTAGTATAGAAACTATGTTTTGCAAAATACTTCAAAATAAAATAGTTGAAAAATGTGGAAGCACTTTGAGAGAAATCTGACATTTATTAAATTCTTTTACTTCCTAAAAAAAGCAATTTTGTTGTAGTTTTAAATATATCTATATAAATAATATATATGTAAATAAATTTTTTTAATATTATTTTAAAAGATCGAAAGCTAAAGTTCGAGTTTTGTAAATTTATAGCCTGATAAAGTTTATAACCTAAAGTTTATAACACATGAAGATTGGCCCGATTTCTTGCCATATCTTTTATATCAGTATATGATCGGCATTGTTTTACCTCATCAGGCCTGTTCGATAAACAAAATAAATTAAAAAATGTTCCGTTGGCAAACAACATCAACTTGATGTCAGCAAACACACTATAAAATGACTTCCCAGCTAGCACACATTCATAAGGCGTTATAAGTCCTTTAATAGCTTTCAGCGATTCTGACTTCTTCCTAGTTTATATTTCACGGTTAGCACAGATCCTGATAATGCCAACCTAGCTGATCCAAGAAAAGAGAACCACTTAAATAAGGTGATAGTCTACACATCAAAGTTCCCTGTGATGCAAATTTTGAAATCTTTTAATTTTGGGGGAAAATAATTTAATTTAAATGTTCAAATTATGTGACATTTTTATTTCATGGACAATGAAAACACCTGTAAAATAAGAACCACTTCATAAAATTTGATAAAAAATTGGTAGTAAAAAATGTAGAATATAGCCGCACTAAACTCTGGATAAAATTTCAGCTAGATTGGTTAAAGTTTGAGTTGATAATTTGTTAGTTTTTTGCTACTTGGTCCTCGAAAGTACCGATTACTGTGATTTTTGATATTTACATAAGTGTTCCACTATGTAATAAAGGGTTCATGGCACTCATGGAAAAGTTTTTAAAATTTAGAAAATCAGGGAATACCTGGAAAAGTCAGGGAATTTTTCTTGAAAATCTTTAAAATCAGGGAATATTTTTATTTTAATATTTAGATTGAAGTTACTTTACAGTTTCCAGTTTTTGAATCTTTTAATATTGAAAGTTGCTCACAAGAGTGGTTTTATAACATGTATAATATATAGTAGCTATATGTTTAGATAAATGGATTACTATAGTAACTATATGTTTTGGGAACAAGGATTCAGTTGCGAAAGTAATATATCTTTCAACATAAACAGGGAAAAGTATATACTTTCCACCGCACGAACTCAGGGGAAAAAATACTTAAAAATATAGAAAAATCAGGGAACTATCAGGTAAAATGGATTTTCAAAACTGCCCTAAACCCTGTAATACCAACAATTTTTGTTATAATTGTTTTATTGCTTGAGCTACCATTTTCATTTTATTGACCAAAATATTGATTTGCTTTTAAAAGTGCTGGTTCTACTTGGTTTATGCATTGCGTGAAAATATCAGCATTTTCTAAGGTATAAACTACTGGCATAATCCATAAAAATATTTAAAAAAAAAATGGTTAAAAAGCTTTTATAAAGATATTCAAAAATATAATAATTTTAGATAAAATAATTGACAAAAAAAAAAGTTTGGGGGGCCAGAGAGAAGAAAATTTTATGAAAGGGAGAATAATCCTTTGAAGAGCAGTAAAATTCTTTCATAGGAATGTGTCAACATGTGAAATCTCATCCAAATTGTCAAAAAGTATGACAAGTGTCATTAAATAATTATTTCCTTTAAAGAAAACAATTATATAAGAAATATTTTCTTGTAATTTAAGTAATTATTTCCTTGACTTTAATCGTTTGTAGTTAATAGTATTTGTAGGTATATTATTGGATTGTCATCCTATATATATTCAGGTTGAACTTTGTAAAAGGAAAAATTTGAGTTAGTTATGTTGAATTTACTAATTTGCCGTAATTCTAAATTAAGGTTCACAATGAAAATCGAAAATTGGTGTGCTTGCTCACTATTTTACAAGCAGATCAAATATGCCAACTGTATGGGGCAAAGATCAATATCAGTGGTACCACAAGGACTGCGAATCGTATAAAAAATTTGCGCAGGAAAAGAGATTATACTCCCTCTTTTGTTTAATTTCAATTCAATACAAGTGAGATCTGAACAAGAGCCACGGTGTGTTATTGTCTAATCTATTAAATTGCTCTAAGCTGCCATCCTACCACTGACAATTACGGTAAATGTTTATACTTAAATAATTTTTACATATATATTCAAAGAAAATCTTAAAAAAAGGGAGACTTCAGATTTTTTTTTTCAGATTTCAGATTTTTCTCAAGATTTTTCTCTTATTCTTAACACTTTAAAAACAAAAAAAGTTCTAAAAGTTTTAAACTTTCTGAACAAAGTTTAATTTAAAGATAAAATATGTATGTTTTGGTTTCAGGTCAAAGTAGTGCCCAGCCAGTATGTGGGGCTCGAAAATTGACCTCTCTAGATCTTCTAAATTTTCAACTAAATACGGCACTATAAAACAACGGATTAAAGAAACTGGTCAAAACTGAAACCAAACATCAAGCAGCATGATGGTATAGCCCAAATTTATAAGGATTTTCTTAAGAGCAGGTCAACACTTGAGTGATTTCTTCGACGGCAGTGGCTTAAAAATTACCGACGGAAAAGGAGATTCTGGTACAGTTCAGGTTGTTGCTCACTGCAATGATTTATCAAGTCTTGTGAATCATATGACTCAATCTTTCAAAATTTCTGGTGGATATTTTGTTCGGAATTGATAGTGGTAAAGGTTTGCTCAAGTTTTGTCTTTTGTTGATACTACGTTAAGGGTTGATACCATCTCACCGCCTCAAAAATCTCTCACTTAAAAGAACTGGCAAAGATACTGGAGTTAAGAGACAAATTCTTGTTAAGGGCCATCCATAAAGTACGTACGCATGTATGGGGGGAGGGGGTTTCCCAAAAGCGTACGAATGCGTACAAATGGGAGTGGGGGTGTTAAAGACAGTGAGTACGTACGCGGTTTGACTATCTCTCTTAAACATGATTTTATTTTTTTTAAACATTGAATTTCACATTTGTAACAAATCAGAATTGTGTTTTTTTTTTCTGACTTCAGTTACAATTTTTTTTATTACTTCTTTATAAATAATGAGGATATAGAAAAGAAATCGAGTTAATTCTGAAAAAAAAAATGTATACGTACGAGGAGGGGAAGGGGGTTTTCGAAAGCGTACAGGTTCGTATAAGGGGGGATGGGGACCCTAAATCAGTGATTTTACTGCGTTCGTACTTTATGGATGCCCCCTTACGGTATCAGAAAATTTGCCACAAACTCACTGCAACATTAAGCAATTCTGGTCCATGATTAATGCAAATGGAGATAAACTAATTTTGGCCTGCAATATAAAAAACGCAAATATAATTTGTGGCCATCAAACCCATATATATATATATATATATATATATATATATATATATATATATATATATATATATATATATATATATATATATATATATATATATATATATATATATATATATATATATATATATATATATATATATATATGTGGGCAGTTCCATTTTTAACTTACGTTACACGCGCAACAACTTTATCAAATATTTGCCTATTTAAACAGTAAGTTAAACTTTTAGCTATTTTGTATGAAAGCTGTTAGTCTAAAGAATAAAATAGGCTAAAAAGTTTTAAGTCTGGCCAAAATAGGGCAACTTATTCCTGAAAATGCCACTTAAATTACATTACACGGAAAACTAGGTAAAAAAATTGCTTCAACTTTTAAGTCAGATTGGTGCAAATCAGTAAAGCGGTTTGTATTAGAAACTTTCACAAGATTTTGATAAAAAATTTTATCAGTGGTGTTTGGCTAAGGAAAACAAACTGTTTTTTTTTACTAAGTATTTAACTTACGTTACATCTCTTAAGTTACCTAGCGATATTTATCGTGGATTTTTTATATCTAATATTAAGAGTTAGAGTTAGGTAACAAAAGAATTGGAAAAGTATTGAGCTCATTCATTGAAAATTATTAACAAATGAAATTTTAAAAAACTGATTGCACACTTCCTGAGTGATTTTTCATAACAATAATGAAAGTTATCTTAAGGAAAACAGTTTTTACGCTTTTCCTAGAGCAACTTTAAAAAATTATTTTAGTATTATAACTTTATTTATACTTATTTGAGTTGTTTAAACAACTTTATTTATACTTATTTGAGTTGTTTGGTTTGTTGAAGTTTTTACTTACACTTCTTACGTTTATGCGTATTGCCTTATTCTCATTAGGTTAAAACTTTTAAAATGCTGCAAAGTATTTACATTTAAATCTTAAAATATTTTTGACAAAAAAACTGCTATCACAGTTTAGGACGGAGAGGGGTTCGGGTAAATGTGACTGGAGGGAAGGGGTTAAGAATTGACAAATATAGGATGATGTGGTTCATGGATGACTCATAATTGCATTTACAAACGAATTGTTGCACTAAAAAAGAAAAAAAATTTTACTGATTATTTTTATATAATGAGAATAGTAAATAAATCTTTTTTTTTAATGCCTAAATACAAACATTTATAAAATTCTTATTTTTATTTATTTATATGTCAACTAAAATAAGAATACATAAACAAATAAAAAAGCGATAATATAAATACTTTTAATTAACATTAAAATTTTTTTTTCTTCTAAATTCCCCTAATACAGATAAAAACATGACATACCGATGCAAATTACTTAATGACGAAATTCATTTTATACACAAAAACTTAACGAAAAAGCCCCAGAACTTTAAAGAACAAAACCCCAGAAGGCTTCAAAGTGTAAAAATCAAAATGTCTGAAAAGTTAGGACGGCCACTTCTTCTCCTTACCTGCCGACACCATGTTCTAGAGTGTCATGTTATTATAATTATTATTATTATTATTATTATTATTATTATTATTATTATTATTATTATTATTATTATTATTCAGTGATCAAATACAAATACAACAATCTATTTATAATTTGATGAAGAGGTGCTACACCGGGCCTCTCTATGCTGAGGAACATGGAGATACAGACGCTACAGACAAAACAGCAATTTCACACTGCAGGCAAAGCAGCAGGTAAAGCAGGAATATTACTCACTTCTGTAAGATGTACCCAAGTAGTAAATCTAAAGGACCAGACAACCAGCTGTTTAAAATAATCAAGTCAGTCTAGAATAATCTAGAGAAAGATATACTTCCGCTGAAGAGGATTGAAACTCCACCTAAAACCTGGATAAACCAACAGCAACAGGAATCTGAACAGTTCTACAGAGATTTAATCAACAATAGGACATACAAGAAAGTAAAATGAATCATTCATTTCATCAAACAGCACGTTGTTCTGTAACCTATTTTTGTATGTATTTTAATTTTCAAAAACAATAATTAATAAAATACAAGGGAAATCAAGAAAAGGTAATCAGGAGTTAGTTGAGCTCTCTTTGATGATTGTTACTTAGGAGGAGAGGTTCAGGTTTCATATGCCTGGACCTGTACACCAAGCCAGGTTCATGGCTAAAGTCTTGTGTTACTGAAAATGTACCTTCTACTCAATCATATTCCTGGTCTAACCAAAGAGAACAAAGAAAAAATATCTGATATGGCTATGTTTGTCAGTATATTTTATGCTCAATGGTTCCTAAGAGCTGAGTTGTCAGCTGCTTCTCCATATCAGGTTAAAATAATAAAGATTTAGAATAAAAACAAAAATAAAAACATGTAAACTATAACAATAGAATACTGCTTATTTACTTTTAATTTTCTATAGGATATAAAAGCCCTCTGGCAATTAAAGAGGTTTATGGAAATAAATTTTCCTGGAGCTACTGAAGTAGTTCAATCAATATCAAGGCATGACAGGTACTTAAGTCCAGTTCTAGTTGTGTTTGCATTAGCTGATAAAAATTACCCTGGTAGAGACAAGTTAGCTAAGAAACTTTATAGTACTCATTTGGACAGACCCTATGTCTTCAAACTGGAGCGTATTGAAGTAGAGAAGAAGGTTCTTCACTACTTCACTACTCACTAGACTACTCCCAAAATCAGCCTCTATCCCTAGCATCTCTTGTTACTGAGCAATTAGCTGATCTTTGATAAGATTGGCCATGGGACAGGGGAAGTGCAGTGACTTAAAACCTCTTCACAGTTCTGGGAGCTTAATGATTTTTATCTAGTGTTTTAGGCTACCATCAAATCTCTAGATGTAGTCAATGAATTTTCTGAAAGAGCTATCAAATTAGTTCAGAAGCTCATTATAAAATCCAATAAGGAGGAGAAGAGGCAAGATATGTTCTTGTTTAACCATGTTTACAAGATCCAAGAAGAACGATTTTGGAGCAAATGCTACTTCCAGCATTATTTGACTTTTTTGTCAACAAAACTGTACCATGATCAACAAAAAAAAACAATTTTTTTTCAAATATTTTTTCAAATTTATATATAAAATGCAAAATTGTGGTATGATATTGAAATCTTTTGACGGTTTAACTGTAAAAAATGATAAAATGTTATCATAAGAAATTACAAAGAAAATGCTTGAAATAGCAAAATATTCAATTTTCCTACTTTTTTCAGGTTCATTCAGAATTTTTAAATAAAAAAGTTTATTAAGAGTGCATTTTTAATTGTTTCTATTATTCATTCTGAGTTTACTGATTTTTTTTTTTTTTGTTTTTTTTTTTTGTTTTAGGATGGCCCACGGGAGTTAAAATTTCCTAAAAATAGAAAAAAATCATCAAAATTAAAAAATTTTAGGGCCAGTGGGCCACCTTTGAACACTAACAAAAAAAAAAAAAAAATTTATACATAAAACCAATATCCAGGCACCTTATAAGCTTCCACTCTTGTTGAAATTCAACAACGACCTATTATTGAACCACCCTATATATATATATATATATATATATATATATATATATATATATATATATATATATATATATATATATATATATATATATATATATATATATATATATATATATATATATATATATATAAACGCTATTTGATCGCAAAGCAGACAGTATTAAAAAGTTGACCAAAAGCAGACACTTGAAATCTTGGTCCTAAAAACAAAATAGTAATGAAGTTCCTAGTAAAAACATATTATTTTTGCTTTAGAAAACAAATTCCGTAATTAAACTCACTTAAGATACAAAAAAACCAAATAAGAAATTTAATTTCTGCTTTACGTAATATAAAGAATAATTTTCATACTATCTGCTTAACGTAAAATTTTAACTAATCTTAACGTAAAACATACTTTTATTCAGTGTAGCGTTATCTTATATTTTAGGTCTCATTAATGGTATCTCGCTCGTGATTTTAATGCTATTGTCAAATTGTTCAATCAAATCACGAAGTTTTATAGCTACATATAAATAAATATTTAAAAATAAGTCACTAATTTTTCCTTAACTGTTCGTGCAAAGATTTTTTTTTAAGTTTTACAACTGTTATGTAAATTCTAATAATTAAAAAGGTTTTATTTCTATATTTTAATAATACTCAAATTTACAAAAGCCATTTAAAACAGAGTATCTTTTAAATAGTTTGATATTTAATAACATAAAACACAGCTACTAACTAATTAAAAATAATCACCGTCTTAGGGAGTTTTAAATTTAATCATGTAATATTTGAATATAATTAGCTCAGACCGTCATCAGACATGATAAAAGTATTAAAAAGAAGATTTTGTAACTAAGATTTGTGCCCGTAAGAAATCGTTTCTATTTTATGAGAAATCGTTCCTGTTTCAAGAAATTAGTTCCTTAAGAAATAGTTCCAGTTTTTGAGAAATCGTTCCGATTTTTTAAGTTGATTATTAGTAGAGCCGTAATAGATACGATTTTATTTTGGTACCAATATATATTTTGTTCCCAAATACTTCAAATTTTACTCAAATAGCTAAGCCGGTTTTACTATTTGTTTACAACTTACGTAAATAAATAGCAAAGCTTGAAAATACATTTGATTTCAAAACATCATTAGTGTAGTTTTTATGTACTGGAACTATTTTAAAACGAATGTCTATTAATAATTTTGTTTTATATTGATCAATGTTTATTTGGAAAAGTTAAATTTTAATAAAGGGAGAACCAATCGTTGTCAACTATCGTGCAGGACAAGGTGAGGGCCGGGAAGTTTCTCCCAAGTGCTCAGCCCGCCTATGATAAAAAAATGATGTTATAAGGTGGTACTACCGCAAAAAACAGACTAAAATTTTTTTTTTAAAAGTTAAATTTTAACAATTTTCATTCATTTATTATATTATGTCTACTCTTATAATGATAAAAAAAAATGCAAAAATAATAAATTAAAAGGGTTGAATAAATATTGGTACTGGATCATAAAGCGTCTTAGCAACGGGCCTTAGAGATATATTTCTTTCAATAACTTGAAAAATACAAGTCCATTTTGTATAGTTTTTTTGTGTGCTTATGACTAAATTGTTGCTTAAAAAGGTTTTATTTACCAACATAATGAAGCAGAAGATATTGCATAATGTCGTATGCAATATCTTCTGCTTCATTATGCTGGTAAATAAAACCTTTTTAAGGAACAATTTAGTCATAAGCAGGTAGTTTTTATTGTGTAAAAAACTTAATATACTTTTAGTATTTTTTTAAATTGCGTTTTTCCAGCGATTAACTTTTGTGCATTTTTTAATTTTTTAACAAAGATAACTTTTAAACCGCTTATTGGAATTTTTTTAAAGTTTCAGCAATTATTCTTGAGTGTATTTGTGATGTGCTGAACCAAAGAAAATTAACTTTTTTAATATTAAAGTATTAAAATTTGAGTTTTAGCACGCTGTACTTATACTTTTTTCTTTTTATTGATAGAATTTAATGATTTTAAAGTTATTAAATTTTGTTTATTGTGTAATTTTTAATTCAGCACATTTTTTGAACAAATATAAAACTACTTATAAAGTATGGTTTGTAGAACATGAATGGTTCCCAAGATATTCTTGTTAAAAAAAGGTCCATTTTTCTGCCTAAATTTTGCTAATTTATGCGCATAATTACCGAGGAGGGGTTTAAAAAAATTAAGTTAGTTATTTTTTGAAATAATTTAGTTTAATACTTCAGAAAAACATTAATATCCCTATAAAATATTAAGATTTAAATATTTTTCCTGTTAAAGAGTACTACCACCTTAATGAACATTCGGTAATTCAAACCAACAGCTTTGTATCATAAACTTAATATATAAAACAATAAAAATATAATATATAAAACATAAAATATAAAACAATAAAAAAAATTGTTACAAATATTTTAACTTTTTAGTTGAACTCCTAATGCCTAACATGTTTTTATGAGTTTATAAAAAATGATGTTAATCAAAGTAAAGTAAATTCAGGAATTCAGTTCAAATAAAGGAAATACTGTTTACTGAATGCTATTTTTGTAAATATAACTTTTTTGATAGTACAATTGCCATCATATATTACTGATGTACAACACTTTTCAAATTTTTATTCCATATACCACTAATGTATTCCATATATCACTATATATCACTAATGTACAATAACACATTATTTTGATGTAAATACAATTACACTGTAAGCTTAAAATGATAACATCGTGTAGAAATAAAATGCTGGAGGATGGTGTTAAAAAAACTTATAAACAGCATATAAACATTAATTTAACTTTTGTCTTAACTATCAGCAATTGTAGTTAATGTAACAATTTTAAAACAATTTGTTTGAACACTAAATCTCAATTAAGTTTCAGTCTAGTAAATAATAAACTGCTAAGGTAAGAAAATAAGCTCCATATGATGTAACTAGACAAGAATTCAGTATGATAGAAATGGTTGTATTCAACTTATGAAAGTGAATACCTTAAATAAAGTGGTCTTTATCTCAAAGCAGGCTGTGTGCTGTCATATAATTACTTTTACTTCGTATTTTTTTACGTCAAACTTAAATTTAATTTTCAGGGTTTGGGAAAGTTGACAATACACAGCTACAATCTTTTTAAATAAATTTTTACATTTAAAGATCCTTTGTTTATTGTCGTCATTAGTTGGGCAGAACTTGTGTCGACTTTTTGATTAAAACAAATCTCCTTCAATGCTAATAAGATCAAAAAAGGCTCAGGAGAAAAAACAAAAAAACATATATGGTAGGCATAAAGCTTGTCTAAATAGCATGGTTGAAAGTACTCAAAAACTGATTTTTCTTTTCTTTTAATATTCATTTTTATCCAAACACTTTAGTAGTCTATACTTTTTTTTAATTATAAATCTTTATTTAGTAAAATACCTCAAAATATAAAATTAATTACATTAATTACGCAAAATAGATACATCTTCAACCTCACTTCGACAACACAACCTAATTTATAAATAGCCTTTTTTTTCCAATGGGTATTTTTATATTTTAAGATAGTTGAACAAATGAAGATTATTAATTAAAAAATAATAGTTATAGACTAACAAAGTCTTTTTATGATGAAAATTAAGATTGAAAAAAATCATTTTTTTGCGTACTTTCGAATCATGATGTTTAGACAAGCCATATGTCAACCATATATATTTTATCGCCTATTAAGTCTTAACTAGCTAATATAAAATAATAAAAAGAAATAACTATGCAAAATTGGTTCTGCTGTTCTAATTTCAAGTTTGAAAATGTGTTTAACATTACTGGGTAAGTCTTATTAAATCACTATTTCAAACTTTTTAAGTCCAGTATTTAGAGAATGTATAAATTTTTTTTGATAATTATTTCTGAATTGACTTTCTAGTATGAATAGCAAAAATAAATAGATAATATAAAAAGTAATAAAAAAAATAAATAAATAAATATGTGAAGAGTTACTTTCGAAATCTGATTCTTACAGAAGGTAGCTCTTTATAAAAATTAAAACTATCTATGTTAAACATATGTTGTTGTTTTTATAATATTTAAATAGTATATAGGTTTTATAATATATAAAAAAACCCCAAAGTTATTTTTTATAAATATGGTAAATGAAAAGTCAATGCCAATTTTCGAAAATAAAATTTTACTGTAAACCCAGATCTTTAGCCATATTTTTATAAGATTAAAAATTAGTCATCAACAAAAAAGATTAAAACGTTTCATTTCCATGAAATTTAAATAAAGTAAAAAAAAATAACCCATGGTCATGCCATGAGGAACTCCGAAAGTTTATGTTGATATTGTTATTTCTGATATTTGATATTATATGCACTGCTTTCTGCTCGATAAATTATCTCTAAACTAAAGCAAGTTAATGTTTTTTACTACATACAGGAGTTTTCTTAAGAGATTTTAAAAGCATTAAAAACTAATCAAAACTTCTAGTATTAGGAGTTAATTACTATTATAAACTTATTTTCCACTATACAGTTAATTATTTTTCGTTATTTAAAAGTGTTATCTAGGCAGCTCATTTTCAGATGTTTCTCAATATTAGGATTATTGGTTCTTACATTTTGTGCAAACAAGTGATTTTTTAACAACCTGACTAATTCAAAGATTTTATGGATAAAATACGTTTCCGAACAAGATTTCTTCAACATTTCAGTTTCTTATATATTAAAATTTTGTCCATATGCCCTCTACTCTAAAGATATTATTTATTTATTTTCACACTAGTGTCATTGAATAAAAACAATTCTCGAATAACGGATGTGTAAAACGTAGGTTTATATATTAAAAAGTGAATTAAACTAGGAAGAAATGTTTATATAAAATTTCAATATTGTGATTAAAACTCATGATTCATTCAAAGTGCCTTGAAATTGACCCCCCCCCTAGCTTTACTTCTAACCTCTGAGGGTAGCGATATAACTGCTGGAGGAGAGGGGAGGGGGTAGAGGCAAGGGGAGAGGATAACATTGGGTTGCCTTATCAAATTTTGAAATCGCTCCGACCCCGCTGAAATATGCTATTTTCCAATTTTTCATTGTAATTCTTTTTAATTATTGAAAACTGCTAAATACAAAAAGAGATATTGTTTGTATAAAAAAAAAATTTTTTTTCAAACAAAAAATCCAATTGCAGAAAATGTGTGAATTTTGATTGTTAAAATACTATTTTCGAAACAAGATTCCTTAATTAAAAAAAAACAAGAAATTGTAATAGTATATCATACTCCGGGTTTGACCGATAGGAATTGTATAAGTCATTTCACTCTAAGAGCAAATGCAGTTTTTCTACTATCACTATTTTTTACAAAAAATTTTGATATAAATTAGCACTTTAACTGGATTTCTTCAGATATTAAGTGCTTCATGTAAAATCTATTGGTCGTCCAGAGTAAGAAGCACCACAAGTCAGTGACTCAAGGTGTTTCAATACAACGCATGCTGTAAGGCCTGTTTTTTTTTTTTTTTTCTGGCTGCAAGCAACCACTAATAAGTTGGGAGTTACTAGAAAAAATAAAGGAGTTATAGACCAAGAAAACGGTTGACAGAAGACTTAAAATGTTGAAGGTTATATAAGTTAGGAAAACATGAAGGTGGGAGTTATTTCCAAAGGGGTAAGGTGCGCGATAAAAAACTAGACGAATAAAAGTTTTTTGACGAGTCAACCAAGAATGAATTTTAGCTAATAGAATTAGGGATGATAGCTCCTTTGAGTAGCAACCACGATAGTGTTTGTAGAAAATAGAAAGAGATGCAACTTTAAAACAATGGAAAAAAAGCTCAAGCTTAATAGATAGGGCGGTTTCAACTACGTTTACAATGCGTTTTTGGACCTTGCCCTGAAGAGAAAGAGCATCATTATAAGAACCTGCCCAAATATGATAACGGCGAATATGAGAATTGTAGAGATAGAGAATGGAATCAGGAGAGAGAAAATGGCGAGCACAATAAAACGAAGCAAACTTAGCAGATGCTAATTTAGCAATCGATTGTATGTATGGTTTTCTTGAAAAGTCAGTAGTAAACGAAAATCCAAGAAGACGTAAAGGAGAAAACTCAGTGTGAGGGTTGCCATTTATCAATATAGGAATATCGATAGTAGTACCATGGGCGTTTGCAGTAAATAACTAAGTTTTGTTGGAGTTAAAATTTACAAGTCACTGTAAACTTAAATCTGTTACAGAAGTGAAATCAGATTCAAGATCGGCTGCCTGTTCTAAGCGATCGAAAAGAAAAGACTTTTTGTCAAGACAGGAATACAAAGTTGAGTCATTAGCAAAAATTTATTTGATTTATTAAAAGAACTTTTATCTAATCAAAGACGATTCAAATCGGTGATTGACTTATTTTAGTAATACAGTGGCTTAAGGTTTTTCTGAAATGACCCGTTCATTTCTTTTATTGCTACGCCGCTTAAGCCGAGATAGGCTTTTTTTTATTGTAAAGAGTGTCTTACAAATATTAAATTATAAAAAACTAAAATTACTGTTACATTTAAAAACTCTACGAAAGTATAGTTAAGATTAGTTGCTTTTTTGTTTATAAGATAAATTATAGAAAATTTAAAATTAATTAAAACCTTAAAAAAAGTTCAATTTATTTACATCAATAAAAAGTTTAAGTTGAATTTTTTGATTGAAAAAGGAAAGAACATTTTGAGGCGATTGTTTATTAAAGTCAGAGTAACTAGGCTTCTTCATGCCCACAATTGCGGAAGCAAAGCGAATTAAACGGCTCTTTGCCACAATTTAACGGGACACTTCGAAATTTAAAGATTTTCTTTGTAAAAAAGATTAATAATAAAAGGTTTCTTTAAAATTTTGGGGCCTTAATGACAGACTTTGGGGGCCAGACCACTAGCTACAGCACCGAATAAATTCCATAAATTAGAACCTTTTATTTATTTAAATTAGGATTTCATGTGGCAATATAATTTTTTTTGAAAATAAAAAACTAATTTAGCTCAATATTGTTTCTAGTTTTGATTTAAATATAATGATTCTATTTAAATAATTGCCTAATGAAACAAGATTTTTTGTAAAACTCTTGATTTTGAGTTATAAACTTATGTTTACAGAAAGAAAAATTTAGTTCGAAGCCACAAACTTCAAGGTGGTGGTAGTGTAATAATTTTCAAGGCAGTTGCCCCTCAAGTTTAAATTGGGTGAGTCGTTTGTAAAGTTAACGAGGCATTACATAAGAAGTACAGAGTAAGTCCGGTAAATTATTTTTACGGATTATATATTATTATTTAAATTATAAATACGGATTAAATTATCTTAACAAAGTTTGCCACCAGACCAGTCCGGTATAATATTTTAAAAAAACACTTTTTAAGATGCTTTGTCAAATTTTTGTTTTTAATGCTTTTAATAATTTTTTTAAAATTAAAGGCTAATTTTCAAAAATAATATTATACAAAAATAACAAAAGAAAAAAGCCAGGTTTATTTTCACAAAATAAATTTTACTTGATAGAAATAATATAACCAGACTAAATTATATATAATAAAATATCACGGGTTGCAATATTAAGTTTAAAAAAAAGGTAAAAATAAGAGCAACAACTTGCTATTTAAAACGAAACTACTTAAGTATAAGCATTATAATTGTCTGTTTCATAAGTACCTTCAACCATAGCATGAAGATGACAAACAGATGCTGATTGCGACTGTCGAGGTGGTAGATGAACCGCAAAAATTTAAAAATAAAATCACATTTTTCAAAATAATTTGTAAAATTTCAATATATTAGTTGAAACACTTAAAGACTTTAAATAAACGTTACATACCTTCTTCAATTGATGACACATACCAATAAGGACTTCTCAGCAGCAATTTTTACCAAGAAAACATTGCAACTAAATTTACCTTGTATAAAAAGCAATGAGAACGGTTTCAAGAAACTTTCTCCAGCATCAATCAAAATTTTTTTTCAACTAACGTTCAGTTAGTAGCTAAATAAGATTTATAAACAAGTCATGACATGTAATAACTTTAAAATCCATCGCATTGTTCTAAAAATATGAACTAGCTAAAATAAACATAAATTAGTTATGCGCTACTACATTTGAAACAAAAACTATTTTTTTATTTTCAAAAAAACACAAAAAAGAAAGATACTTTTTGTGTTTTTTTTTGGGCGCCCGTATCAGGCCAAGGTTATCAAAACAGGTCCATCTATGTTTAAAATTTATAATCTAATTAATTATAATACAAATAAAAGTATTAGTAATACAAATAAAATTTCGTGTTGAAACAGGAATATAAAAAACACCCTAAAATCCTTATTAGATGGTCTCTAGTCATGAAAAGTGGAGAATTTAAAAACTAAAAGTCATCAACAACACAAAGAATGGTGGTAGTTCAATGAATACTTGGTTAAAATTGTAGCAAAAATCAACAAATTTTATAAAATGTTGCAAGGCAAAACAAGATGTATACAAAGTTCAATCAAACAAGCTGAAGGTATGAGGTAAGATGCTAGATGAATAAAATGAATGGAGAATTCAGATTTGTGAAGCAAATAGTTACAAAATATATAGATTTTGTTAAAAGGTGTATTAAAGGGCTAGATTGAAAAATATTTACAAATGAAGTTTAAGTAAAAACAAGTTGGATGGCTCATTTTGAAAAATTGCTAAATGAAGAGTTTGAAATGATCAAGGAAAGTGAATAAGATTAGAGGACCAGAAGATAACAAGCAGTGAAGGAAAATGAAGGATATTCGAAAGGCTCAGTTAGACAAGGCTGATAATCTTTCCAGTGTATTGAGGTAGGTTTTGAAAGCTTCATGGATGTGGATGTTCATTATGTGTTAGATCTTTGCAATAAAGTTGTTCAAATATAAAATCGGGAATGATTAGAAGCATAAAATCAAATCATGGCTGTTCTAATTATTGTATTTTAAAGGTTGGGAATCATATCGTGCTTGCAAAACTTTTTCACTGTTGTAAAAAACAACGGCAAAAATGATGTTGGATAAAAAAAAGAAGAGTTGGATGGTAAATATTTGTAAATGTAGAGTGGTTTATATAAAGGAATAAACCTGCTTGACCAAGTGATGAAGGTTTTAGAAAGAACTATTGCAAGAACATATAACAACATAAAAAGCAGTGCATGTACAGTAGCGTGTCCAAAAAAAAAAAATACTCGCAAGTCTGCTGTCTAACTTAATGCATCAGTTTCATGGCACAAACTGTAGCGTCAATACAACTAAACGTCAATTACGACAAAATAATCTCTATGGCTATTCTCCAGTTAAGAAACCGCAAATACCTGCAAGAAATTTAAAAACCAGAACAAAATTTGCAAAAGATCATACTAGTTGGTCAGTTAATAACTGGTCGAAAGTCTTTTTTTTTTGATGAACCAAAGTTTATGCTATAAAGTAGTGACAGAATTAAGTATGTTAGGGGCCCAGTAGGTGACAAATTAATCAAAAAAAACAGTTAACCACCGTTAAACATGGAAGAGGAAATGTTATGGTTTGGGTATGTTTAGTTGTGACAATGTGGGTCCCATTTATCACTTGGAAGGTTTTATGGTCCAGAGAGTTTATTTAGACTGATGTCTAAATAAACTTTCTGGTTCATAAGAATGTTATGCTGCCACATGCAAAGCATAAAATGACTTGCAAATGGATCTTACAACAAGATAATGATCCAAGTCATTGTGCCAGATCTGTTAAAAAATAATTTTATTCATAAAAAATCAAAGCTCTTAAATGGCCCTCACAGAGCCCAGATCTCAATCTTATTAAGCATCTTTGGGAGTACATCAACTGGCAATTAGTTAGTAGAAAAATAACTAAGACCACTCATTTGCATTGATTAAAAAATGTTGGTATAATATTCCTCAGGATGTACCAATTAAATAAGTAGATTCAATGCCTTGTCGCTGTGATGCTGATTTAAAGGCAAATGGATATGTCACCAAATACATGGTGCTTTATTAAAACCATTTTATTGTTAAAAAAATTGTTGTTTTGTGAATTTTAGTAAAAGTTTCAACTTTTTTGAAATTAATCAAACTCAGTTGTTTCTAACTTTTGCACGGAAGCTTTTACGAAAAATAAAATTAAATGTTAATTAACCGCTCAACTTTACAACTTTTGTGGCTTGTATTTTAAATTGAAATAATATAAAGCATGTTTGGTAAGAATTTCAGCTTAATTATGAAAGTTTGTGAAAAGTTATGCAGTAAAAATTGAAAAAAAGTTGGTGTTTCTAAACTTTTGCACGCTACTGTATCAGTAAAATGCTGTTTGTTTTTAGGTCAGAGAAGGGGACAATAGGTGCAAATTTTATTATTAGGCAAGTTCAAGTAAGATTTTTAGTAAAGAAAACGGATTTGTGGATGACACTTGTTAACCTCAAGCTTTCGACAAATTTCCGACTAAATGGTGGGCTTTTTCGACTAAATGGTGGGCTTTAAGGCATTTAGATATTGGAGGAATGGCATTATGAGAAACAAGCAATCTGTAGAAGCGAAGAAACAAGGACACTAGAATAATGATGAGGATCATCATTATAATTGATTTCTAAAAATCATATATAAATGCTGATAACTTTTTGCAAAAAACATTGTAAATAATCAAATAAAAGTATTTTGTGTTAGTATTCCTAAGAAAATTAATATAGAGTAAGGGTATGAAAATTTAAAAGTTGTACAGAAGCAAAGCAGCTTAGGTATTTATGCTGAAAAAACACAACATAAAGACCAAAAAAATAACTTATATTTAAAATAATAAAATAATAAAAAAACCTTTGCCAACATAAAAAAACATAAAGCACCTGCCTACAAACTAATTCCCCAAACATGTAAAGTGAATTTTTTCTTAAGTTTTACAGCTACATTTCCAAACTTGTGTAGTTCCGATGGTTGTCTACAATAACATTTAAATGCCATTATGAATTATTTGAAACAATATTTTACAACTGCATGCCCTTTCTGACGTTAATACGAAGCAGGTTGTACTGGTTTACATGTTATTAGTAGCAGGGTGACCTGATCTGACAAATAGTAAGTGTATAAGATATTGTATTATTTCTTTTGTTTGTGATGTTGGTTTAACAAATTGAATAGAAAAATTAGTTAAAAAATCATTCAAGTCAGATTAATAAATACAAGAAAAACATGGGTTTGATCATCTATGTGCTTGATCACCAACGCCAAAACTATGAGAAGCATAAACTAATAATGTAAAAAAATAGACAAAAATAACTTTAAAAATATATAGGTGGGTGATTTTTTTAAATAGAGCACCCAGCATATTTTATTAAAGAGCTGAAAACGTGAAAATTTATTTTAAAAAAAATAAAATAAAAAAAAATAAAATATTTTCAGAATCTTTTTATTCTGTCTTTTTATTTCCATTATTAGGGATTGCAATACCAGTTAACTAGTTTACAGGTAAAACAAACTGAAAATGTATAATTTTGTTACTGGTAATTTTACCCTTAATTACTGGTAAATTTAAAGAAAAAATATTATAAAAATCTAAGAAAAAAAATACATTCATTCAATAAAAAACTACACGACTCATCTTTTCAATAAATAGCAAATATGGAGATATGTTTTTGTCCCCTTTAACTTTTTTACTTATACAGTTATTTTTGTTTTGTTATCATTCTGTCTTTAGTATTTTGCTGATTTGATATTTACTGAATGTGCACATAACTAATTTGTACGTAGCTCATATTATAAACATAATCTTTTCAAAATAAGTTAAAGAGGTAATTAAAATAACAAATTGCCTGTTTCATGGGAGAAAAAAATATGTCTAGTTGCTGATAAATTCTTCATTTTCAGTCTATTTTGTATAATTATTTAACAACAGCCAAAGTTGGTTTGTTACTTGCACTGTATATCACTAAGGGTTATACAAATATTCTTAAGTCTCTATACGATTCAATACATCTAGTACATCTATATACTGCAATACATGTACTCCCAGCATGATTAGATTTACACACTTAGTGTGTAAATCTAGTGTGACACTGCATCATTAAATTTCCACCCCAATGTATCAACAACAACAACAAAACAACTATAACATCAAAAGGCAATATATTTAACATAAATATAGATGTTTTACATAAGAATGTTATAAGTTGCAAAATATATGTACAGTCTACATTTTGGATGGTTCACACTCATATAGCTCGGCTAAATTGGGGAGAGCAACCATTAACAAAACAAAACAAAAACAATGCAATTAAAATAAGTAATACGCACAGAAAGATGCTATCAGTCAACATTCATATTTATATCTTCTATAGTGAGATATCTTTTATCACCAGTGATAGGACTGTTATTTCTATTTATCTTAATGTAACAAATAGTATTTTAATTTAGTTTTGAGGACCATCTCAACCTATCAGTCAATATTGACTGATAGGTTGAGATGGAGCAAGAAGTCGTTATTTTATTTATATATAAGTTTATTTAGGAAGTCTTATACTCTTTATTTACATTATATATATATATATATATATATATATATATATATATATACATATATATATATATATATATATATATATATATATATATATATATATATATATATATATATATATATATACATATATATATATATATATATATATATATATATATATATATATATATATATATATATATATATATATATATATATATATATATATATATATATATATAATTTTTTAAATTACTGTAAAAAAAACAATTCATCATATCAAAATAAACAACTTACCGACTACATTATCTTTAAAGAATTTCTTTGAAAATATGTATGCTTTATTAAACTAAATCTATTAAATTATAGTATGCATTAATCTAGGATTACCATATAATAATCATCGAAAAAGAGGAGATTATACTAAGCGTGTTAAATGAATGGGGAATCCCCATTATTTAGCAAGGTTGAACCAGGAGTGGACTCCTTTTTAGAAAATTAAATAAATAAAATCCTTTTTTTTTTAAAAAAAAAAAGCACGTAAAAAAATTAAAAACGTTATTGGTTTTTTTAGTGCAAATTGCTGAATTTATAATTAAAATTAATTTAATTAATCGCAAAACATATACATACAATTTTACTACTGTCTTACAATTATTGAGTTTTAATTAAATCTTTTCAAACGGTATTTTTTAATATAGATAAGTTGTTCTATATTGAAATATACGATTTAAAATATAATTTACGAAATACATACAAAATATATACATACAAAATAATATACGAAAGATAAAAACTATATAAATGCAAGTCATGAGTTAAATCTTTGTTATATAACTTGTTTCTATTGCCATCTTGTAACCATTATTTACTTGTATCTAACTAATCACTTGCATCAGTTATCAATTTCACTGTCATCGACCAATCATTTGCTGGAACAGCAAGAACTATAAACAGGGAAAGATGAATCATACCAAATACATATTTTTATTGAAACCATCTTTTTCAATAAGTCTTTGTTTGATAACAAATACTTATTGAACTCATAAATTAGAAAATTGGTCACGGCACAATGATTTATTAACATAAAAAAAGGCTTTTTCTTTTACAAATAAAATAGAGCCTTCAACTTAATCCCAAATAGGGATACCGTCAAGCTTCATCCAAATGAAAGCTTTTAACTCTTAGTATTAGGACTAATAACAGGTCAAAGGATATGCAAATTGCGTAATCTTGACTTATTTATTATTGTAAGATGCATTAGATAAATAAGATTAACATAAGGAAATTTGTTTATCTTTGTCAGAAGCAAAAATATATGATCCAGCTGGCTAAATTTTGAATTTGGCTTCACAATCGTTTCTCCCTTTCTTAAACTAGAGTACATTTTTTTGGACGACATTATTGATAGTGTTGCAATTCTTTTACTTTTTAAACGTCAAATTTAAATTCAAGGAATAGTTTCTTGTGTAGTAGCAACCAAAATACTTTATAACCTTAATGTAATTTAACGGTCTTAACTTTCATTTTCGCAAGTTTGGATGAGCGCGCATTTTTCAATATTGTGTAATGAAGAGAAGAGAACACGTGTTGTTTGAGCATTTTCAATAAATTGGTAGAATGACAAAAAAAATTTACATTTAATAGTTTTTACATTTTCAGTTCTATATATACTCAAAATTTAAGTATTAAAAATGAAATTTTTATAAAAATTAAATAAAAACCTCCAAAAAGAGGAGATTTCATGTTTTTTTCTGAAATGCCCCCGAGGCCTATTTTTTGCCTTAAAATCCGGAGATATTGTATTGTCGTATATGATAGCAACATCAAAGTTATATAAAAATATCAGTATCAAATTAAAAAAAAAACTACTTTTAGTAATATCAACGAGCTTCTCAGCACAAATACTAAAATATTACATCAGTACAAAAAGATTTATGTTCAATTTAAATTCTGACCATCAAAACCAAGACATTCTTTGATGAAGTCTGAATTCTATTATTGAATTGTAATTTAGTCTAAGATAGCGTTGAAAATATTTTCTATCCCCCTCTCTGGTGTCTAGTAGTAAAAAAGATTTCCAATCTCTAAATATATCTCTAATATATTTACACTTCATTACGTTACAATTCTGTTACTAAATGTAATGCAACGTATAATATATAAAACATAACATTGTATAACGTAGTTTAACTAGTTTAACAAAGTATAACGTAGTTTAACAAATAATGTTTCTTATTAAAAAAACTCATCGTTTCTTTCAAAGCAAAAATAAAACAATTGCTTCTTTAAATATAAACATGTTAACCCCTGGTGACAATAATTTGGCACAAAATAAACACAGACAGTAATAGTACAACTAAAAGTTTAATGATCAAAAAATATTGTACAGAATACTAAACAATGTATTAGTTTTTTATTTTCGGGACTGCAATAATGATTTCTCGCCATTACGACGTACGGCATCAACTTTTTTGTATACATGTTCACACATGCCTTGTACAAGATTTTTATCAATTTTTTTTAAACAAGAATGGATTTTTTTTTGCAGCTGATCTTCACTTTCAGCTTCCCAATTGTTTTCATACACGTAGCCTTTAAGGATTGATCAGAAATCTTCAATTGGTCGTAATTCTGGGACACATGCTGGATTATCAAATTTTGTTACATAACGGATATTTTTCTCATCGAAGTAATTGGTCACACTTCTAGCATAATGTGAAGAGGCCAAGTCAGGCCAGAATACATAATTACCATCACTGTGATGTTTGTTGATAAAAGGAATCAATCGTTTGATGATGCAATTATTTTTGTACACTGTTTGGTTAATTGCCAGTCTCGCAGGAACAATAAATGGTTTCGAGATTCCACGAGAGGATATGGTAATCCACACAAGAATTTTTTTCAAATTTGCTTTTGTGCTTATATTTTACATTTTTTGGTGCATTTTTTGCGCCATCTGAGTAAAATCCAACATTCGAATTTTAATTTGTTTAAATGTAAAATAAGACTCATCGTCAATGACAAAGTCGCGGTTTCTGAATTTGCGACAAATTCTTCCACACTTCAGTTGCAACTGCTTTAACTGTTTCTCAGTGCGATCAGGGATTTGTTTTTCTTAAAATAACAAATGTTTGTTTTTTATTGTTTTTATAATGTAGGAATGATCACACTTGAATTTATTTGCAATTTTTCTTGTTGAAGTTCCAGACCGGTTGTTCAAAAGACCTTTCAGGCGATTGATGTTCCCAGCAGTCATAACTTTTGGCTTTCTGCCTGATTCAGGCTTACAAGACTTTGGCTCATTGTTCTTTCACTTTGCCATATAACGTTTGATGGTTCTTTCGGGGTGATTAGAGGCAACAAAATACTCTACGGTGCTCTTTATTTTAGCGTTAGGATGCAAATTACAATAGTTGTACACTTGTTCAATTAATGGAGTTGACTTCATTTTCATAACTTTTTTATTAATTAATCTAAGTAAACAAAACTTTCAGTAAAAGATAAGTAACACTTTATAAACAAAATAACTAAAAAATTAAGACTGGATAACTAAAAATTCAATAAGTTTTAGCTTATCAAAGATTGTGCCAAATTTTTGTCACCAGTGATTATTGTAAAGAAAACTCTTAGAACACTATGAAACTTTATCAATAAATGATATATCATAGTTTCAGTGATATATCAAGTTTTATATAACATATCTTTGTTTTAGTGATATCAGTGGCGGATCCAGGTCCTTGTCCTAAGGGGGTAATTTGACCAACAAAATAAAACCCGCTTTTTTTTCCTTCCGATAAACCACTTTTTTATTTGATTATTTATAATAATTTTAGAAAAGTTTGCTTATAAATATATTGAATGTATCTGTATATAAATATCTTGAAAAAATCAAACGTTGAAAATAATTATTTAGTCTTTTATAAGGGACGGATTCATGTCCTCGAAGGCCCTAGGCAGAAAAAGTTTCGGGGTCTTAAACACTTCTAAGTACCACAATTTTTTTTCAACGATATCCTATTTAAAAATTGAGCCCACTAAAATCATGGTACACAGGCTGCTGTCGTGTCTGCCTATAGGTAAATCTGCCCCTCTCTGTAATGTGCAACAAAATAATATCTTTAGTATATTCTTTTTGATAATGAAGACTTTTATAAATTTAACAAACAACAATATAAAATTGAGCTTTCTAGTTTTCGAACATGCAAAGCCACCAATAATCTTTTTGACATTTATGATACAATCTCTATGGATATGCATCATAGCTTATCCATTTAATCGTTCTTGTCCAATATTGGATCTTAACCAAGTTTTAAGTCTTTTTAAAACCGAGAAACTCCGTTCTCCCGAAGCAAAGCTAACAGGAAGGGTGCAAAACAGTTGCAAAATACATTTAATTAAAGGAAAGACATTACCATCACATTGCTTGTATGCTTCCAGTGCACATTCAGCTAGGTCTTGTTGCTTTTTGATTGCGTCTTTCCATTTTAGCTCCCAAATTTCGAAATCTGAAGAAACTTTCATTAGTTGGACATTCTCATCAACAGTGTTTATATTGGGCAGCCCATAAAACTCAGTATATTAGTCATGGATGCTGTTAACTCTGTCTTTGTTTAATAAAGTTCTAGGTATTGCTACATTTAATTCAAAAGAGTTTAAGGTTTTATCAGAAAATTTGAACTGTAAATCTAGAAGTATGCTATCAAGTAACGGTAAATAAACATTGAATCTATAGTAAGATAGAGGATCATTGATATTGAGGTTTGCGCGATTAGTTTGTTTTCCTGTAATTCGTGGAATCTTGATTTTTAAACCTAAGTCTTCTAGTAACTTTGATGCAGTCCTAAATATAGCATTAAAGTTTTCTTTTTACTTTATATCTTTATGGTATGTTTGAGAATAGTTTTAGCATATTCATCACCTATATAAATTATACTACAAATTAAAATTAAATTAATAAAAAAAAAATTTACTATTAAAACCAAACCTATATATTATTTTTCATAGGTTTTTAATAACAGTTTTAGAAATTTTTCAAAATAGAACGATAGTAATTTTACAGTTTTTTATTGTTATCTAATTATATACTAGAATGAATTAATGATGATAACATTAAAATGTTTCAAAACTTTCATCGCTTTTCTTCGATATTGTAAAAATATTCAAAATGCAACAATTTTTTTGTAATGCTATGAAATAGTTTTAGGTTTGCTTTAGTTTTAGTTTTTGGTTTAGTTTAAAAAAAGTAAATAGTTAGCTACAGAATAATCTTTTGTATTTTGTTCTTTCTTTTACAAATTTTTGAATAATATTTTGATGTTTGATATTTCTAATGGGGGTTAGTTACCCCCGTCACCCTCCTATCCCCCACCACCTTACCCTTTGTATCCGCCACTGAGTGATATATCATATTTATATATAATGATAAATCAAGTTATATCGATATATTATATATCATCGGGTACCACTTTGAATAGTTAAATAAAATCTTATTTATAAACATATATAGTCAAAAGTGCTTAAGGTGGCCACTATTTAAATAAAATCTTTAAATGAACCCTTTTACCCCCCCCCCCCATTTCGATTTCGAACATTTCGATTGCATTGGAATCAAATAAGACAAAAAAAATACAAAAAATTTATAACTTTAATATTACGTCATTAACTATGCGCATAATTAACTCAAAAATAGCATATTTTCTAACAAGGATAACTAGTTGCAGAGTTTTCCAAATTAAGTGAAACTTTTCAAAAACCTTGCTTCTTATATGAACTGTGTGCTGAGTCAAAAATAAAACTGATATTTTTATTTAATTCTTTGAAATTTACAATTTAGTATAAATCCCTTAAAAAAGGCCCCATTGACCCAAATTATATACTAGTTTTATATAATAATTTTAATTTGAATGGGATACCATAGTATATATATTTTTGACTCAGTACATTCATCTAACTAATTTTTATCTTTGTAAAAAATTACAAAGAAAAATATTGAACAAAACCTACGATATCTTTGTTAGAAGGCAGAAAATCTTTAAATGGAGAAAAACGCATTGGAAAAAAAAAGTTCAAAAATAAAAAGCTACAAATTCAAATATGGTCTGATTTTAGTACTTTTGACCAATCTCATTTAGCTCGGGAATAACTTAACAGTGTAGATAAGAACTTTGTTAAGGTACAGTAAAAATTATTACATATTAGTTCTGGAGAAAAAAAGTTCCAACTGTCACTAAGGCCGTTGCTAAGAAACTTTTGGATGTTTACCCCTTTTTAAGGAACAAAAATCTCCACATTTTTGACTTTTGAGATAAAACGATTAAAAGGAAAGACTTTAGGAGACGGCATATAATTTTTTTTTTATAACTAGTGTTTTTTCCGCAACTTTTTTACTTATAACTTAGATTTTAATACGATAGAAAAACATTATTCTGAGGTAGGCATCACTATCAATAACTCAAATTTTTCAAAAGTGGAGATAGAACAAGATAATTCTAACATAGCGACATGTCGATATAATTGTTGAAATGATTGTTGATAAGTATGAGTATAGACTTCCAATCGATGTTTGTCGGATGTCTTGAGATGTCCAATACCCATTGTTCTAGAGCAAAATTAAAAATTTTTAAAAGCAACATATTCAAAATTTCTATACTATATCAATGTTTAATGTTTACAGCTATTCCCAAAAAAAAATGTTTTGGAGGTACGAACACACATACACTGCAGGCCAAAAGTTTCCGGACACTTGATATTTTTATATAAAAAGCTAAAATCTATCCTGTATCATTAAATTAACCAATAAAATTAATTTATAATACTTAAACTTACTAATTTTAAGTGTTTATGTAAGTTTGAGGTCAGTAATTGGGTATTACTGACCTCAAACTTAAATAAGTAAGTTTTTTTTTTTAATTGTTTTTTTTAACTTGATATATAGCGTTACATTACTCTTAAGAGTTTGGTCTTGTTAAAGTTATTTATTTGTTGAAACATGAAGTAAATATTTATAATATAATAATAGCCGACTAAAATGATTAAGAATATTTAGTTTTGTTTAGTTTTCATTTGGTATTAATGATGGTTACATTAAAAAATCTTGAAAAAAATTTTAAAATTTTATAATTCGACTATTCAACTAAAAATATGGGTAAGAAACTTTCTTTAACGGTTGCAAAACGTTCTAAAATAATTACATTACATAAAGAAAGTTATTCAGTTCGTAAAATTTGCAAAAAAATAAAAGTTGCCAGAAGTACTGTACAAGATACCATCAAACGATGGAAATAAACAGGCATTTTTGAAGACAAAAAAAGATCTGGTAGACCACGGAAAACAACAAAAGCAGAAGATAATAGTATAATATTGATGAGTAAAAGGAATCGAAGACTTACGGCCCCGGAAATAACTTCAGGCTTTAATAGGAGTCATTCAAAATCTATTTCATTAACCACTACGAAACGACGTCTTAGACAAGCAGGACTTTCTGGCCGTATAGCGGTCAGGAAACCGTTGCTACGGATTGGAAATAAAAAGAAAAGGTTACAATGGGCTATAGACCACCAAAATTGGACAGAAGGAGACTGGGGAAAAGTACTATGGACCGACGAGTCCAAATTTGAACTGTTTGGGCAAAGACGTAGAATTTACATCAGAAGAACAACAAAAGAAAAAATGATCCCAGAGTGTTTAGTGCCAACAATCAAGCATGGTGGTGGGTCAGTTATGGCATGGGGATGTTTTTCTTCAGCTGGTGTTGGTGACCTAGTTAAAATTTAGGGTATTATGAAAAAAGAACAATATAAAACAATTCTAGAAAACAATGCTATACCTTCTGGCTTAAGAACTATTGGTCGTAGTTTTGTTTTTATGCAGGACAATGACCCTAAACACACCTCAAAATTATGTAAGAACTACATAAAGGAACAAGAGGATAATGGTGTCCTCAAAAACATGACCTGGCCGGCCCAATCACCAGATTTGAACCCAATAGAGTTACTGTGGGAAGAATTGGACAGAAAGGTCAGACAAAAATGCCCAACATCCAAAGAGCACCTGTGGCAGATATTAGAAGAATCCTGGTTATCAATTACACCCGAAATAATAGATAAATTAATAAAAAGGATGCCACGGATCGCAAAAAAAGTGATAAAAACTCGTGGGTTATTTTTTGACGAAAAGACAGTTTAATAATAATAGTGTTGTTAGTATTTTTTTTTCTTTTATTTTTTTTTTTTTTTTTTTTCTCTTAAATAGTCACTATATGTATCTTTTATAAAATAAATATGATATAAGAATTTTTTTGAAATAATTATGGGAGTTTTAATTAAAAAATTAAACAAAATCCAAGTGTCCGGAAACTTTTGGCCTGCAGTGTATATGTTTATATTCATACCTCCAAAGTTTTTAAGGTCCTAAGTTTAGAAAAATTGTCGAAATGCTTTTTATAAAACCGTTTTTAAATTTGAATCTATTTAAAGTCATTTTCAACAACTAGGAATAAATCTAAACTACAAAGTTTTAGCAAACCAGGTGTTTATTAAGTCGGTTTATTAAGTTTATAAGCTGCGGAAAACCTTATTTAGCTAAAACAGCTTTAAATTTTATCAAGATTACTTTAACATTTAATTTAAGTTAAGATTGTAAATGTGGTTCCTCTAAAATATTTAATCATAAAAAACTCTACCAAGGAGCAATAAAATGGGATACAACATAATTAGTATTTGTCTTTCAACAAACTATAACGCTAGAGCGGTCTCAGAAATGTTGAATATGTTTTAAAAAACTTGAGAAATTTAAGAAACCATTGATGCGTTTTTAAGCAATCTTAAAAACGATACTAATGCAGTGTTTTTTCTATTTAATGCTTTTTGTAAAAAAGTCCACATCCCATCTACCTTGATAACGTTCTTCCATAACCTTCAAGCATTGATGAAATTGTTCTCATCACTTACAGCACTAAAATTTTCACGAAATTGGCGAGATGGCAATGCAGAAAATGTAGTTTAATGCTCTTATTGCAACCAACAGCTTATAATTTTCCAAAAGTTGCTAAACAATTTCTTTTTAATTATGTGTGTATGTATTTCCAAGAAAGTTCTTAACGATGACTTTAAACGATATTAAAGCATTCTTCTCAATATCCGACATATATCAAAGATAAATATTTTACAGTTCTGGTAAATATTTATCTTTGATAAGCTGTCGAATTCGTGCACAATCAAAGACACCGCTTTAATTTTTTTAATTGGCAGTCTAGAAAATGCAATAACAATGTACTTAAATAGTCATCATTAGTTACCAGTGCTGTTAAAAATTGCTTCATGAGACCTAATTTTATGTTCAAAGGTGGAAATTTTCTTTTCTTTCTGTCAACAAGTGGTTCGTGTAAAATTTTTGAATTTCCAGGCTTAAGATCAGACCTTGGAGGTTCGTTTGTTTTAACCCAATGCTTACCTCGAGCTCTTCTATGTAACATACAGAGAAAGCAAGGATACTTTGTGTAAAAACGTTGCTAACCAACAAGGAAACACACCATTTTAGGGTCAACACAGATTGTCCAATGATGCTTCTTATACTGTTATAACTCAATAACTTTCTTTAAATCACAATATTATTCACGAACACAGACAGAATGCTCAGTATACACTGCACCGAATAAATCGCTATTATGTAGCAGGACGCACTTGAAGCACTTCTTTGAATAATCAATGAACATTCGCCATTCAATTAAGTTGTAGTCTGAAAATCCCAATTCCTTTAGTAAACCAGAAATGTTATGAAAAAATACAAAACCACTTCAATTTAAAACTACTGCAGAAATTTATTTTTTCTAGTATGAAAGTAAAATACTTTTACTCCTTTTTCAACTATGTTTTTCTCATTTAGTCTTGACGCTAGAATTACCGCAGCTTTTTTTGATAGGCCCAAAATCTTGTGCCAAATCATTTAACTCTAGATGATCAAATTTCTTAAGCTGAATTGTGATGTTCAAAGTCTGCATCATTCCTGTCACTGTCTTCTTGAACATCACTAACTTCTTCTAGAGAAGATTGTTGTTTGAATACTTTCACTGAAATTTCATTTGAATAACACGTTGGTCTTAAAGCTGATGGTAAATTAGGATAAACTACTTTGCTTTCATTTTTTTAGTTAAAGCCTTTTATTAGACAAAAGAAACAGTCTGTTGAGTGATCTTTTTCCTCACACCAAACCTTAGGAATACCGAATGCTAACTTTTCTTGTGCTCCCTTAGTCGACATAAGTAAACATTTGACACACAACTTGCACACTTTGTGAGGGGCTCATGACTTGTCTTGATCACCAAGTTTCGTCAGGAACTTTTAAATGTAAAACTCACATGTTTTGAAAACAATGGAAACTTTGAACAAAATTAAAAATTTATACAAAAAATAGCTTGTAGCCCAGACAAACTATTTTTGTAGATTGTAGAGCAAACGAACCAATCGTAATCAACGGTAACTCTTTTACGGTGAAGTTTGTTTAACTAAAGCGCAAGGGGCGGAGAAAAAAGTTGACTTCTTAGAAAAAAAAGATTTCAGTTTTGGAATCAGCTTGTCAATTTTAATAAAAATAGGCCCTCAAATCAAATTCAACAAAAAATTTTCTTCAAATTATTTCTCAGAGTAATTAATTAAAATATTTATAACTTAAAGTATCACAAATTTACATATAGTTTTACATGTATTTGGGTTTACCATCTAAAAAAAAACTGTATTTTATCAAAAAAATACATCATATAAAATAAAAGTTCATACTTTCTTTAACTGAATAGAAAATGGCAGTAAAACTAAAAAATGAATATTAGATAAATTTTGTTTAAAAAAACTTAACCAAAAATTGCTAACTTGAAAAAAGCAATAAAAATAATAATATTTTAGACTACAAAGAAATTAAAATTTCAATATTATATTTTCTCAATGGATGTCAGAAATAACAAATTTCATTCTATGTTACACATTTCATTCTATGTATACAATGTTTTACTTTACGTATATCCAAGGCCGATAGCTTTTGAAATAGGAGGGCACAATTGTCAGTCTCTATAGAAATATCCTATATATCTAGAAACTAAAGAAAAAAATAAAAAAAGTCGTCTAGGAAAAAAGTTGAGGGAACGCACCCCTGGCTTTGTCGGCCCTGAAATCAAAATTAAAGTTTTTTTTATATAAATGACTTGCTTATAAGCAAATTTTATTGCAAAAATTATTTCCAGTTTCTTCTTCAAAATGTCGAAATTTTTTAAAAACTCTTATTTAGACTTTAAATATTTAGTTACGAACTTACTAAATATTTAGTGGGGTGGGGAGAAAGAATGTTGATACAAAAAATATGCCAAACTCCAATTCCCCCCACCTCCAAGTTTTATCACTTTGATTATTATTGTGAAGGAATTTTATTTTTACCATTAAAAATATTTTCGTTAGGATATTGATAAAAACAATGTTCAAAAATTATTTACAAATGGTTTACAAAAATTATTTACATATGGATCTAAATTGACTTCTGATCATGATGCATTTATCATAAAAGTCGGGATCTTTTCTTGAATTTTTTCAATTTGATTAAATTAAATTAAAATAACTTTTTATCCCAGCCAGGGCCGTACCAAGGGCGGGGCCGGCCGGGCCGCGGCCTGAGGCGCCAAAATTGGAAGGGCGCAAATTTTGATAAATTAAAAAAAATAATAATCAGTTTATGAAACAAATTTTTACGGCGTCGCTGCTGTTGATAAGAAAATTGATTAAAATTCCGCCTCTTGACACAAACTCCTAAATATTGAAGCTCATTTACTGAACAAAAGAGCGCCCTTTAACATTAACATACCTTTGATAACTTTTGAACATTATGATTCTATTATTAATCGAACCAAAAAATTATCTGGTGCTGAATTTAAGAAGAAAAGAAAACAGCGCCAAGAAAGTGACGAGAAACTACAAAACTGTTTCAAAAAGTGGTTGGTAACAAACTTAGTGGAGAAACAAATTATTTCAAAGAATATTTGTATTGAAGTTAATGACAATTCATCAGATCCTATAATTGACTTAAGTTCAGATTATCATTTGGAATTAATTGAAGAGGAGATTTTCATCAGCCAAAGTCAAGAAGAATTTTGCACAACTGATTCAAAACCAATAAGGGAAGATGGAAATGCCCAGCTTTCAGGCCCAGCTGAAATGGACAAGGATGAACTTCATTCAGAAATCTCAGAAATTCCAGTGGCCTCGAAAAAAAATTTTCAACACAGGGATCCAGCAACATGGCCTAAAATAACGGACAAAACAAGATGCTTTTGATTGAGCATGGGCCAGAGCAAGACAGGAGAGAATTTTTCCCATACACGCTGTGTGATTTTGACAACAGAATGCGACACTTCAGTTCAAAATGGTATAAAAAAATTCATCCCAATGGTGAAAAATTTGTTCGCACTTGGCTGCAGTACAGCAACAAAAAAGATTCTTTATTTTGTTTTTGCTGTTTGTTATTTTCAACAACAAAAACCAACAATTTTTCAGAAATTTCCAAAGGGTTTTGTGACTGGAAAAAACTAAACCCAAGAATTCCTGAGCATGAAAACAGCAATGAACACCAAAGATGCTATTCTGATTGGAAAACTCTTGAAAAAAACCTTAAGGAAGGAAAGACCCTGGATTCTGATCTGCAGAGAGTTATCAGTGGAGAGATGAAAAAGTGGAAAGACATCTTGAAAGTGATTGTTGATGCAATTTTGTTCTGTGCCAAGAACAATCTTGCCCTTCGGGAAACAACAGAAGACATCGGTCAACAAAACAGTGGCATTTTTCTGAGCTTTATTGAGTTGATTAGACATTATTATCCTTTTGTGGCTGAACACATTGCGTCCGTTAAAGCAAAAAAAACACAACATCCCACTTTTCTCCTCGAAATCAAAATGAGCTGATTGAGTTACTTGGGCAGAAAGTCAGGAACGACATTTTGTCAAACATCAAAGAAGCTAAATACTACTCTGTTCTGTTTGACTGCACTCCAGATACCTCCCACAAAGAGCAGATGACTTAGATCATCGGGTATGTCCACATCAGTGATGAAACCTGCATAATTAAGGAAAGCTTTGTGGACTTCATTGAATCTCACTAAAAACAAGGAAAAGGCCTTGCAACAGAGATAACTGAAAAATTGGAGAAGGATGGTCTAAACATTTCCGATTGCCGGGGCCAAGGCTATGACAATGGAGCCAATATGTCTGGAAAATAAAATGGTGTCAAAGCTCACATCCACTTTCTTAATGAGTTAGCAAGATTTGTTCAATGCGCAGCTCACACTTTAAATATTGTTGGTGTTCATGCTGTTGACATTTCCCCACTTATGATTACGTTTTTTGGAAAGGTTCAAGCCATCTTTAACTTTTTTTCAAGCTCCACGTCAAGATGGGAAAAACTGATGAAAACGTTGACCATCTTATTAAAGGGAAACAGTGACACAAGATGGTCTGCCAAAAAAGAAGCAATCACACCATTGCACAGACAAATCAAAGACGTTCTTCAAGTTTTGGAATCCATTATTCACAATCCCATGACAAATGCTGTCACAGTTAGCAGTGCAAAAGAACTTCTCATTCAAATTGATTTCAGTTTTTTGTGTTTGATATCCAATCTGGTGTCAAATTCTTTCTCTAATTGACCGGGAAAACAAACTACTTCAGTCAAAAACCATTTCAATTGACATTGCTGTAAAAAAAAAAAAAAGGATTGAAGGCTTCCATTCAGAATCTTTGAGATGTTGGGGTGGACAACATTATCAAAGATGGCACAGAAAAAGCTAACCAGAGCGGAATTGATGGTGGTTTTCCAATCAAGAGGAAGCGCAAAGTGAAGCGGATGGCACTTTATGAAGCTGAAGATGACTCTCATCTTCTCACAGCAGAAACAAAATTCGGATCTCAGTGCAACCTTGTGTTTGACAGCATTATTACACAAATTGAGTGGCAGTTTGAGGCTATGTCTGCTGTATCCTCTGATTTTGACTTCCTCAGTGGGTATTCACTCTCTAAAAGTTCAGTGTATGAACTCAAGAAAAAAGCTGCAAATTTATTTCGAATTTACAAGGCGGATTTAGATTCATCCGATTTCCAGTCAGAAATGGCAAACTTTAAATATCAAGCTGCCGCAATGATGGACAACTTTGAAAAATCTAGCCCGATCGACATTTTGCAGCTCATTCATAAATATTCTTTGACCGATGCTTATCCCAACACGGCAATTGCTATTCGCATCTTCCTCACTATACCAGTCACAGTTGCTACGTGTGAGAGAAGTTTCAGTAAACTTAAGCTCTTAAAAAACTATATGAGGTCAACAATGGCCCAAGAACGCTTGTCTAGTTTGGCTATAATTTCAATTGAAAATGAAGTGACAAACAACATTGATTTTGATGATGTCGTTAGTGAATTTGCCTCAAGAAAAGCCAGAAAAGTGACATTGAACTAAAGTTTGTGCAACCTTAATGACAAATTTTACTTATAACTTGATGTAATAAATTTTGTGATCATTAAATCATTTTTTTCGTTTAATTTTCTTCTTTTTTTTTGGAGGAGGGGGGGCGCAATTTTCTTTTCTTGCCCGAAGCGCCAAATTGGCTTGGTACGGCCCTGATCCCAGCCCACTATGTATATAGTTGGCAGGGATGCGCAGTTTTGAAATACAAAAAAATATTTTTTGTCAAGATTTTAAAAAGTGCTTTATAGCTTTATAATTTAAATAGCAAACTAACCAGTTATTAGCTTTATAGCAGTTTCAAAGCCATTAAAACTCAATGTTTCAAAATGCATTTTAGTGTCTTCGAAACTGCTAATCAAAATTTAAAAGCCAGTTTGTTTTTTGTTTTTGTTTTGTTTTATATTTGTGCTATACTTGAAAACAAGGGTTTCTATATTTCCCTAAAATTTTCTTTTTGTTTTTTATATTTGTTTACGGAAATTTTTTTCTCTCACTCTATCCTTGTGAACTTTAATTATTTAAATTTGTGTTTTCTCGCAGTGCCGTAGCAAGCCAAAAGGATGCCTGGTGCGAGATTGAAATTTGGCGCTCCCCCACCCCCCGTTCCTCAAAAAATAAAGTAAAAATAATAATAATAACAATAAAAGGTCAAGCTAATTTTCATTTTTAATAAACTTCAATAATAACAATGTTTCAATATTTTTCAAATATCATTTTAAGTTTACTCTTCTAGCCTTCAGTGATGCGAAATCATTTATAACATCTTCAGTGTTAATTCAATTGTTGATGATAGACAAGTTTGATAATCTGTCTCGGCCCATTAAAGACCTTTAATAGTCTTTTATGATCTTCAACTTAAGAAAACTTCTTTCACTAGATGCAACTGTCACTGGTAGTGTCAAAAATATCCTCAGACAGATTAGCAGGTAAACAACTTTCAAAGAATATTTATGAGTAAACTGTAAAAGATCAATCGGATTGGCACTTTTTAAATTATCCATTAAAGATTCTGCTTTAAATTTGATTTTTGTATTCAATATTTTGACATGTTACTAAAAGGAAAAATTTCCGCTCAAAAATTATGAAATATCTATATTTTTATATCTATATTTTAAAACTACTGGTTTAAAAAAGTTTTATGTAGAAAAAACTTACATTTTTGACACCAAAAATACGTTTCACAATTAAAAAATGAGTTTCATTTATGTAGAAAGACAACATATTTATTTTATTTATAACTAAAATTTAATCTCAGTAATATAAGAAAAACTAAAAAAATATAACAAAATAACAAAAATATTGTTTAAAGTTAATTACATTTTATATAACACTTAGATATTTGATATATACTAAATATAATAAAAAAAAAACTTTAAGGAAAGTTTACTAAAGTATATAAACAAAAAATATCTAAAAGTAATTAACTGACATAACATAACAATAATGTTAAAATTATTTAGCTTGATGCAATGCAATGAAATCTGGATAAACGGTAAAATTGCAAGTTAATCGATGCGACGTCACATACATTCATTCATACATACATTGTATCTACTTTCTACAATCTGTTTTTAAAATCACCTCCCCCTTTTCTATTTGATGCAGTAGCTAAAACAATTTATTGTAACGCAGAAGCAAAAATTATATGTATAGAATAATTAACTATATATAAGTAGTACAATGGTTTGTAATTTTTTCTGCCCCGCCAAAAATTTCCGCGCAGTGCGACTGCACCTCCCGCACAACCAGGCTCTGTTTTCTCGTACATTTTTTTCTCACTCAACTTATCTTATCCGTTTATTTTCTCTCTTTTTTTTGTTTTTATAAGTTTTACTTTTTTAATATTTTTTTTCTGATTCCCATTTTTTTAAATGTTATTGTTCCTATTAATTTTTTTTTCATTAAATGTGTTATTGCAGTTTACTCCATTCTTTCTTTGTCTTACTATTTTTTTATTTTATATTTTTATTAAGGTCCATTGACAAGTTTTTAACTATATGAATAACATCGAACTTAATTTTATAAAGTATAATTAAGTTTTTAATTTTTAATTTTATGGCTAAATATATAGAAATGGATAATAATATTTTACTAAAAGACTTTTCAAACGCACAAGCGCAAATTTTTCAAACAAACAATTTTGACTCGCAATAATGTAAAACAGATTGGTTTAAAACTGAACTTGAAACTTTAAAAAAAAGTTTCATTGCAATATACATAAATATTTTAAGTATAAATAAATTGTTTGACAAACTAAAACAGTTCTTAATACAATGCAATTACTTATTTATATGATTTTCCTAAAATAAACATGGCGCTCCGATAAATCGCCTCAAGCAAGGTTCAAACTGCAGATTATAAACCAATAACTTCTGAAAGAAAAAAAAACAACAATTGCAGGAGGAATATCCGAAATGATCAAGCAAATAAAGTAGGAAAAGTCCTCTGTTTACAACGAATTCTTTACAATTGAGATAATCAAAAAATCTTTTAGTCAATAAAAATTTAAGTTTTCACCTGTTTGAGACTGTTATGTTATTTTGGGGAAAATAAAATTTTTATTTTTATTGGGTATTCATGAACTGTTTATTTAAAAAGGCTTTATTGGGTATTCATGAACTATTTTTTAAAAACATTTCTGAAACAAATGTGAACTTATCATAATAACTTTACTGTTGAAATTAAGGGCGCCACTTAAAAAAAGTAACTCGAATAAAAGAAAGAAATCTACTGACAGTATAGGAAAATCTAGAATAGTAGGGGCGCCAATCAGGGTTGCTGTTGCGCGATGGCGTGAAGGCTATCGGTGCCTCTAACTATTTGCTCAGCACCACTCAAACGCTAGATCTGCCTATGAACTTTGATAAATTATAGTCTTTTTTTTAGTTTTTGCGGTTCTTTTTCAAATGACAAATAATGCTAAATTAGTATGTAATCGTGATATAATTTAAAAACAAAAAATTAAAATTATTTAATTAACACTATTTTATACTTTTTGTATTCTTGGTTTAAAATATTTTTTAGCTCATAATAATCAAATTACCTAAAGGAAGCTATGGTCTTCATGGAGCGTATTCACTAAACCTTTTTTTGCGTAAGTTTGGCGTTAGTTCAAAACTGGGAAATTCTTATTCACGAAACTTGCGCCGCACTGTGAGTCAGAAAGGTTTATATTATTAATTATAATATAAACCTTTCTGAAATATAAGGTTTATATTTTAAATTATAATTTTGCGCGCGTAAATTATAATTTAAATAAAAAATCTGATTCCTTGATCCAAAATATTATATAAAAGAATACCACATATTTTTTTATGTAAATTTTTCTTGTGTCTAAGGCTCGTACTACTCAAGCATAAACGTATTACGCGCACAAAGACAGGCTTAATTAAAAAAAAATTAAGTTCTTCAATCCAAAATATTTACTAATTAAATAGAAAAATTGGATTCGAAATAAATTTTAATATTATAATAATATTAAAATATTTTAAATACAAAATAAATATTTATCTAATCTAATTTTTCGTTCAAGAAAACAAAAAAAGAAAACCTAATATCAATACAAAAACTTTATTTCATTATTACGGCATTAACAAAAATAAAACTACAGAGGTGTGTGTTTTCAACCATTTTTTGAAATTTTCAACCATTTTTTGAAACAAATGTTTGAAATTACAGGATCACGTCTAATCAACAGGTATTGGTTCTGGTTTTTCGTAACATTCTTTCTTGATATCTTGTATGGCTGTATTGTTTAATCTAGTTTTGCGAATTTCCTTATTTAAAGCCTCTTGTTACTCTTCAGAGTAGTAACCAATTGGCAGTTCTAATACCACAGATATCTGCACACCATGCTCCAAGAGTTTACAAACAGTTGGGAAAGCACATACCAGCAACAGTTTTTGAGTATAATTACTGTAGTTTCATAGCAATACTGGCCAAAACTTTCAGAGTTCAACTCATAACAGGAGCATCTTGATATTAGGATTATCCTCAATCTAATAATTACATCTACCGCCACTCCCGTTATATTAGCGAAAGTTTCAGCATTTTCAAATGCCCTTCTGGCAGTGTTTCCATTGTTCGTGTTGCCAAAACCCTGTTTGGGCATATCAACTATAAGACTTAGCTCCTCTCTAAACCTTAGTTGAATGTTCTTTTTTCTTATTTTTACTTATGCTTTTTGAGCAGGGTATTTGGCAAAGTATTTTTTAATGCCTAACTTATATCCTAAATGTAAAAAATATTCTAAAGATCTGAGCTAGCAATGCAGAGTAGAAAGGCCCTAAGATAAAGCTTTTTCATTGATTGGTTTAGATCTGATCAATGCTGGGTTATTAAGTTCACTGTGCTTAGCTCCGCAAACATTACATGATTGGGAGGACAGAGTGTTAGTAAGGGCATTAACCACTTTATCATCAAACATGGTTAAATCTAGTTTGAACTTAAATGTGATAGTCGTATCCGGATTGTCTTCTTTTACTTCTAACTTCAAACTTGATTAGTTTATTCATTTCTGAATTTAAAAGTTCATACTCTTTTCTTATCAATTCTTCCGTTTCTTTTTCATATTGGAGATGTAGGGGTCTACGGTAATGTGAACTTGAGGGTTTCTTATTTAACCACACATTTTTTTTCATGATGGTTAATTTAAGTGGAACAATAGCTGCCTGGAAAAGATTTTGCTCGTTAACTTGGACCTCGCCAATATTTGTATCAATATATTTTTGTTTATAGACAAATGTTTATTAACTGGAGGCACCATCAAAACCACCTTTAAAGTGAAGTAGACCTTTAAACCTCCCCCAATTTTAGCAAGCATTCTCATAGAGTCTTTGCATTCCGTTAAAGTTAATGTCCTTGTCAGAGTATGATTAACATACCCTGTTGAAGCATATGTTTCTGTCATAATTAAACTCTCAGGATAACATTTGCGTCTCTCATTCTTAATTTCATGAAGAGAAGGATAAATACCTGCATTAGGTATTATCAATTAATTTCAAATAATTTGATACTGTTCACCAGAAAGGTCACACTGAGTTTTTAAGTTCAAGGCATCTTCGGTTTTCAATTTTATTAGAAAGTTTATCTCCTTGATTTTAACTTTTTTAGAGTTTGTAGCACTTTTCATGAGAACAACAAAGACTTTTTTGTAAGGATCTCTTGTGGCTTTTTTTAGTGAAGCTAATGTCAATGCTTTAGCAGAACCTTAAACTTAAACTTAATGTTTAAGCTTGTAAACTATTTTTTAAACTGGGTCAAATTTAATTAATGTATTATTACCTTAGATCTTTTGCTTCTATCACCTAAATCTTCCCAGTTCTTGCACTTTCTACCTGGACCTACTGTAAAAAAATTTTTCTCAACATCTTTGTCCAACCAATTTCGCTCGTGGTTTAAAAGTCTAGAGAAGGTTTTTGAAGGTTTCCGCAACTTTGATTGGAATTTACATCTAAATATTATTTGAGTTTTGTTTAGATTTATCATTTCAGCTTTGTCAATACTTTCATAGTATAGACCCTCCAGTCTACAAAACTCACGTAGAAGAGCTTCGAGTAAATTATCATGATTAATTCCTAACTATCCTAATCCTAAATAAATTTTGAAAATTTGGTTCAAAAAAGTCTCGTTTAGTGTCACTCTTTAAAGATTGATATGGGTAAAAAAAGTTCAAAACATAATTTGAAGTCATATGTTTACGATGTTTGGTAACTATTGACGACATTTTTGACAATAAATTTATTTTAGATTTTCATTTCTGAGATCTCAAAAATGTGTCATAAATTGATTTTTTTAAATTAGTTTAATTATGAGTTTAGTTTAAAAACTAAAAGATTCCACTAGATTCCATGGTAGTTTTAATATTTTTAAAGTTAGATTAAACAATACAGCCATACAAGATATCTAAAAAGAATGTTATGAAAAACCAGAACCAATACCTGTTGATTAGACGTGATCCTGTAATTTCAAACATTTGTTTCAAAAAATGGTTGAAAATGGAAAAACACTTACCCCTGTAGTTTTATCTTTGTTAATGCTGTAATAATGAAATAAAGTTTTTTTATAAATTTTAGGTTTTCTTTTTTTGTTTTCTTGAAAGAAAAATTAGATAAGATAAATATTTATTTTGTATGTAATAAATTTTAATTTTATTATAATATTAAAATATTTTTTGAGTCCGATTTTTCTATTTAATTAGTAAATGTTTTGGTTTGAAGAACTTAATTTTTTTTTAATTAAGTCAGTCTTTGTGCACATAAAACACTCTAATACGTTTGAGCGTATGTAGTACGAGCTTTTGGTACAAGAAAAATTTACATTAAAACGTATGTGGTATCCTTTTATATGGTATTTTGAATCAAAGAATCCAATTTTTTATTTAAGTTATATTTTTCGCGCGTAAAGTAAGTGCTAATTGTACGCGTCATCGGTACGCGTAAAAATTATATTTAAAAGCGGGTTTAAAGTTTTTGAACCAAAATACAACAGTATTGATGTATCACAAGTTTATATATGATAGGTATATAATTTTTGCCGTTTTTTCACCTTTCTGACTCACTGTGCGCCGTTGCGTTTAACAAAACTAACATAAGTTTTTTTGTAAGTTCAATTCAAACGATAACGATACTTATCGGTTCATTACGATATTATTTTTCCGACTAAAAAAATAATTTTTTTAAAAACCTAAATAACTTAAATAAAATTACTGACAAATGCACAATTTAATGTAAAAAGAGAAATAAACAAAACGTTATTTGTAATTTTGATTTTGTAATTTATTTATCATATTGTTGTTTATTTCTCTCCTCCGGCGTCTGCCTTGTAGAGATATTAATAATAAATACAATGGCATTAATTACAAGACGGTCCACTGTTCCACTACTAAGTCACATATAAAACTCACAAGAGTTAAATACTTAATATAAAAAAATGAAGACCTCACATACACAAAAAAAAAGAAACGAAAATGAAATAAAATCGAAAAACAAAACAAACAAAAAAAAAAAACGAGAAAAACATGAAAAGCAAGATTCGAAAATAATCGAAAAAGTTCCAAAAATAATCTGGGCATTTTAGTTTAGAAAAAGATTGTTGTTTATATCTATTTTAATTTTGTTATCTTCGCTCCAGATTTTTTCACATTGTAAAAGAAAAAACTCTTTACTGTTTGATATTTTTGAAATTTCGAATTCTTCATACAAAATCTTTTTGATTTTGTTTTGGAATTCCTCTAACAAACTCACTCTAGCAAACATCGACTTTTCATGGAACGACCTCATTCTATTACAATATAATTTATATAAAAGTTCGTTAAGAAGTAAATTTCCAATATAAAAACTATTTACATGTGTTAAAGGAAAAAGTAAAGTTTTGAATGTATTTTTAAGAGGTGGATGATGTGGATAGATTTTATGAATAAGAGCGAGTGTGTATTTTATGAGTGGTTGTGCTTTTTCACATCTAAACATCATATGGGGAAGATTTTCCGTTTTTTTCATACATTGAGGGCAGAGATCGTCTGTTACAAAGCCTCTTTTTTTAAAAATCGAGTTGGTTGGAATTGCAAAGTGTATTAGTTTGTATTTAATTTCGTCTGCTTTATTGTTGATGTTACTTTTGTGGATGTAGTTAAATAATTGGGACCAGTCTTTTGTTGTAATGTTTCTCATGCTATATTTATAGTAGTCTGCCCATCTGTAAAATTTTCCTGTTAGGTTTATTTCTGCATCATTTTCGGAGATAGTGTATACATTTTTTGGTTTGAGGTTTATAAATTTGAGAGAGGGTGAGTTTTTTAGATAAATAGATGTTAGTGCTTTGTTGTGGTCGTAATTTTGGCTTTGAGAATTTATGAGGTGTTTCCATTTCGGTGGTAGTGAATTTATTATTTTTGTTAGAAGGTGTTGCTTTATACCGAGGAGTTGACTCTCTAGAAAGCCGTTAGCAAATACTTTTGAAATATAAGCTATCTTGATTATGCTGTTGTTTGTGGATTCTGGTGATGGTTTAAGGATTTTACGCTCGTGTCTTATATATGGATTGTAGAATATGGGTTGGTTTAGTACTTCCTCGATGGTAAGATTTTTGTGGTTGTTGAATTTTCTATAGAGATGACTCCACGTTTTTATTGTTTGACGGTAGTAGGGGGGTAGAGTTTTTAATGAGTTTGAAGAATGCGTGGTGAGAATGATATAAGATTTCCTTGATTTGCATGTCGGTAATTATTAAAAATATGAAGGGCTGAATCTTTCCACGCTCCCTGTTTGTTGTCATATTTGGAAATCCAACTTAGTTGAATCGATTGCAGTTTTTTTTTCACGTCGATAATGTTTAAACCGCCTTTATTGATAGGGAGTTTGGAAATTTGTTTAGGTGTTTTTATGAAGCTATTATTCCAAAGGAAGTTGTCGATTTTTCGTTTTAATAGTTTTATGGTTTTGTCACATGGTATAGATAGGGTGAAAGCAAGATGCCATAGGCCGCTTAGTAGTGTTTGGTTGATTATTAGAGCTTTTCCTTTAATCGATAATTTAAATCTTTCCCACTTTTCTATCTTTTTGTCCAATTTTTCTATGCTTTCGTTCCATTGTCGGTTGATATATTGATTAGAATTAGAGAAATTAACACCTAGACTCTTAAGAGTAGTATCATGCCATACGAAATTTAGAAAACTGTCTTTTATTATAGATCTGTTTCGTCCAAGCCACAGACCTTGGCATTTGGAAATATTCAACTTTGTTCCTGTACCTCGTTTGTATATGTTTAGAGCGTTGCCTAAAGCTATTATTGAGTTGTCAGTCGATAGGAAAAAGACAGTGTCATCCGCATACTGTTGCAGTTTAGTTTCTTTATTGTCGATTGTGATTCCTTTAATTTCTGGATTTCTTTAATTTATTTAAGACTTAGGCTGAAGCAAAAAACATCTAAAAACAAAAAATAACAACGTTTTACTTGATAAATATTTGGCTTGACATGTTTAACATGTTAAGGTTTGTGCTTGTGACTTAATATAAGAAAAATATTAAAAGTTAATCTCAAAGACACGGTTTATTGAAATCACTATATGGCAAATTTTATAAACTCTAAGCAGTGAAATAGACCAATGGCGCCACTTAGGCAATGAGCCAATTTAAGTTAGTCATCCATTTCAACTGCTGATGTAAGAGTTGAAGTAGAAGGTCCCTGACTTAAAGCACCTGAATTCTCAGAGTCATTAGTAGAAGCCTCTTCAAACAATTCTTCTTTTTCATCCTGACTGGTTAGAAACCATCTTTTGATCTGGAACTTAAGATAGTTTTGCAGAATGTACAACAATTTTTCAACTTGTTCAGGCTGCAATTTTGTTCTATTATAAGAGTCGATTCCACCATCGGCACTAAAGGCTCTTTCTGAAGATGCTGAGGAAGCAGGTACACATAGCCATTTTTTATCAGTTTGAGCAAGGAGAGTAAATTTGTACATATTTGCTCTCCATAATTCCAGCACCTCCAAACTAACAACCCCTGGGAGTTTTTGAAATATTTCCCATTCAGTGACAATGTCCGACTTTGCAGATGGAGCCGGTCCAGAATAGGAAGTCATAAGTGCAGGAGCTTTTTCCATTCCAACATTATAGAAAGGATCATATTCTAAAACATGACCTTAGATTTCAGCATGTAACCGTTCATTAAATAATCTTGTTGCAGCAATCCATTCCTGATAAGTATTGGATTGAATAATCAGTGCCTCAAAGGCTTCATCAAATCCACCCAGTTTTTTGAAAGCTCTTCCCTTGTACAAGGGGTTAAGCAAGTTAGCAACAGAGTAAAAAAGGTTTTGACAACCAGTATCCGGAAAACGAACATCCAAGTTTTCCACCAATTTTTGGTGAAACAATTGTGCTGATGGTGATGCCCAACCAGCCTTGATAAAATCCAGGCATTTGTGCCTCAGTGAGGAAATGTTTGAGATAATGAGGTGAATGCTTACTTCTTTGTCAGTAGAGAAACATTCTGACATCTCAGCAATTCTCCTCAGAATAGGCAAAATTTCATCATAAAGATTGAACTCATCTTCTCAAGGAATTACTGAAGCTTGTTAGGTGCCATCTTTTCCAGGAATGTCTCTAATGGAGCTGAGGATACGACGCATTTTCATAATGCTTTCCAACATCATAAAAGTTGAATTCTAGCGTGTTTTCACGGGAGTGATGATTTTCACAAATTTCAACTAATTCTTGCCAACAACATCACTCTCATCAAGCAACAGCTTTAGCTAAAAATTAAAATAGAATTATAAGAAACATAACATAAAGGTGATTTACTATTCACTATTATTAAAAACTGATATTAACTATGTTATATGTTTTTACTTTTTAAGTGTTAACAATTTATCAGTTATTAATGATAGCTATTATTAGAAAAATTTTGTCACACAAAGTGTACTGAGAAGTTTATATTGCGCTTGTATTGTATTAAACTATAAACTAAATTACTATAAAAGCTAAAAAGGATGTTTTTGTGCCATTAATTTTAAACTAATGGCGGGTTTTGCTTTTTTGTAGCAAAAAGTTATCTAAATAATTCAAACGGTTTACTTAATTTACAGAAATTTTAACCTAATAAAAATAAAATACTAAAACATACCTATCCAGACGAAGAGCAATGGAATCCATTGCTCTTCGTCTGGATAGCTGCATGTTGTCTGGAAAACGGAAAAACTCCACTCACAAACATCTTTAACCGGAAGTCTTCACTCACATAGTGTAATGTACTGGGTTGGTATGCATCATTTTTTCTGCTTTGCCAGAGGTCAGTTGAGATTGCAAATCCAGCGGTCTTTAGCATTTCCTCCTATAGAATGTCATCCACACATATTTTCACTTTTTTGTACAACAACGGCAACCTAAAATTAAATTAAAAATTAGTTATTTTTGGTATTTCTCGTCACATACCAATTTGGTTACCTACGAAAAAAACCACAAAAAAATTGGTGTGGATTGGTCTTAAAAAAGTAGCTTTTTAAAAATTTAGTTCTCTTGGAACTCCCATTGAATTGACTCCCCACCCCAAAATAATATCTTTTTAAAACAATTAAAACTTTGCATACTTGAACCGGGAGTATGTTGTTGCAGCCTTCACATTCATTTTTGGGTTCCAGTAGTGAACAAAATCTTTAAAAGCTTCATGTTTAACCAAAGAGAATGACAACTTTAAACGGGCCAAAAACTTGACAATTTCAATGACTCCTCTAAGCTGTTCACGGTCTTGTGGCTTGTATTTGACCCATTTGCTTTAGATTTTGGACCTTTTCTGCTGATGGTCCGGAAAGTCTTCCTTGTTTAACTTTACTGCCCAACACTAATGGCGTCTTATCATCTCGGACCATCTCATAAGCCTCGTCTTCATTGTAGGTCTAAAATTATTATGAAACCTGTTAAAATACCTAATATTGAAAGATTCATCAGCATTTCTTGTAGGGTGGCACTTTATCTTTTTTTTTTTTACTTACTCGAGTAAGTTAATTTTTATCAAAAAGTAAATTACATAAGTAAATTGAAACGTTTTATATAAATTTACATTTCCGTATAAGTAATTTATTTTTTTAAAACGGCTTTTTTTTTTTAAAGTAAGTTTTTTTACTTTCAAAAAAAAGTTTTGTAAAAGATAACATTAAAAAGTAATTTACTTTTACATAAAAAAGTAAGTCACGTGAAAAAGCTATTTTACTTTTACATTAAAAAGTTAATTACTTTTGAAAATTACATTACATAATATAAAAGTTCCTCAAACTGTAATTTACATTTACCTATAGAAGTAACTAATTAAAAAAAAACTATATTATAAAGTAACTTGCATATGAAAGAAAATTAGATAAAAGTAATATGCTACCTAATATGCTAAATGTTAATTAAATTTACAAATAAAATAAAATTTTTTAAGTAGGAATTTTTGATTTTAAAAGTAATAACAAATCTTTATTAAAAATAAATTACATAAAATAAAACTTAAATTAGATAAGCTTACATTTTATATAAATTGTAAAGTAAATTAAAAGTAACTTATGTAAAGTAAGCGAATAAATTTACTTATATTTTAAGATAACTTTAACATAATTTTGTATAAAAGAAATGCAAAAAAGTAAAACTTTAAGGCACTAACATTTAGTTTGCCGCAACATTCGATTTGCGCAGTTTTAGGTATTTCTTCCCTGTAAAGTTTGAAAATATCAATAATAGGTTTCCACCCATGATTAAAACCCTCTCTAATTCCGGTCCATGATAGTTTTAACTATTATAACCATTCTGTGAATCAAACCGTCTTAAAAATGTTCACTCTCTGGCCAACCTTTCGAAAGGTCTGGAATTTAGACAAAGCTAAAATAAGGCATTTAGCAGAAGGCGCATATACCCATGGGAGACTCAGAAAGGGTAGATTATTAGAAAAGAAAATAATTGGCGTATTTGTTTGTCTTTTTTTACAATTTTTTTGCGTAAATACATTTATTATTTAAAATTAAGGAGGGAAAGTTTAAAATTGTCCTGAATTATGGGAGCTATAACACCATGACCTGAAGATTAAGGAGTTCCGAACTTTTTAAGAGAACACATTATATTTGTAAAGATTTTTCGCCACTTTGATACAAAAAAAGTCCACCTGCTCAAGAATATCCTTTGACTCTAAAAGTCTTGGTTTAAACAACTACGGTACTTTTATTTGGGCATAAAAAATTTAGAACAGTTTACGTAAATATCTTTATCTGCGTGTAGTATCAGTGGCCTGCTACCGCAAGGCAAGTATAAGCAAAACTTACGGTCCCACAACAACTAAACCAAGAGCCGCAAGGTTCAGAAGCTCTAAGATATATTTAAAGAGTTTTTTTTGTTTTTTTATTTAGAAAAGTTATCTCTTCAGAGAAACAGAAATTGGGCACCTTGGCCACGTATGTCTAATGACAAAATACACTTTGCTTGGCCGCTGTGTAATATACCTATATCCCGAGCTGTTGCGTAAAAACGATTTATAAGTAGATAAAGAAATAAAAATTATGGTGATTAGAGCCTGGATACAAAAATGCCCTAAAAAATTTACTATCCCTACTCCAAATGTGAGGGCAACAAATTTGTAATATTTATTATTTTTGTTTTCTTACACTAAGTTTACATCCTCGCCAAATGAAGTGGTTGTTTCAATCTGTTTCTAAACATTCTTATGTTATAACCAAGATCACACTTAAGTTTGTTACTTAAGTATGTTTTTGTTTATACCACAACATAGAATAATTTTAAAGAAAATTTAATATGAAATATTATAAAAACCATTTTGACCAAAATTATTGCGTTTACATAATTATATTAATATTACATCTCATAACTTATGTACGTAAATTTTGAGATGTAATATTGATATAATTAAAGACATCATTGTGTTATTGGTTATTTGGTTATCCATAAAGTCTTTAAATGAGTTTAATGTGGTTTTTAACAACACATTAAAAGGTTTTTAGAAACCCTTATTTGTACGTAACTATATAATAATATTATTGGTTAAAGAAGAAGCTATTGATTAATTAATTGTAACTGGTTTGTTGATAAAAGGATCCGTCACATATACAAATTGTAAAACTTTTTTACATTTTCCTAAACATTCTAATGTGATATAAACAAGAACATACTTAAGTTTGGCACTTAAGTATGTTTTATTTACAAAAAGTATACTTATTAACCAAAATCATTGGTTTTTCATAATCATAATATTACATCTCAGAGTTTACGCAAGTAGACATCATTATGTTATTGGTTACCATCAAGTTTTTAAATGAGTTTAATATGGTTTTAAACAACACATTTAAAGACCTCATTTGTACGTAGCTATTAATAATACTATTAGTTAAAGATGCTGTTGATTAAGTTATTTTAATAGGTTTGGTAATAAAAGAATAGACCGCATTTTCAAGTTATGAAACATTTTTACATTGCTTTTAATGTGGTATAATACCACGCAATGCTTGTATTTAAGTTCATTTAAAGTTAAATCTTGTATTTTGTTTAATTTATATTTTCATGGATAAAATTTTTTTAAACCATTTTATTTATATGTTAAAAAAAAAAACTATTCAAAATTTCGGTTATTTATGCAATATTTCTTCTGTTTTAGTATGTTATTTTAGAAAAAGATTCACCTTTTTCTAAAATAACATACTAAAACAGGAGAATTTGGTACTTCAGATACATATATTTTAATTTTTTAGATATATTTTTAAAAATACAAAACTATAATTGTCAACTAAAATAAGGTTATTAAACTCAAACTTTAGAAAATCACACGATCGTCAATTTTTAACGACAAATTTTTAATGACTTTATTATGTACGGATATTTAGAGGCTTGGCAATAAAACTATTTTTGTCTTCTTCTTTTCTCCGCCTTTCGTATATTTTACAAAAGAAAATTAATAATTTGTAACGGCAAATTAAGAAAAATAAAAAATTATAAAAACTAAAAATCCATCATTGTATTAAAAAATGTCTTGATATAATAAAAAAAAAACCAATGTCGAAATTATATTTGAAAAATACATTAATTTGATAATTATCAAATCCCATTTAAATCCCCTAAATAATTGGGGAGGTTGCTCAAAATTTAAATGTTCATAGTTTTTGAACACTAAGAGATTGTTGCATGACATTAGAGACTTGTTAATGAACTTAAATTTAGTTTAAAATGTTAAAAAAATGTATTTATAAATGTTACAAACTTATCACTCTCACACCAATGACATAAAAGGTCAACATTTTTAAGGGCTTATTTTTAGCAGATTCCGATTATCGCAATACTTTTGAAAAGCTTTACATAAACATGAATATATAAATGCTTGGAGTTTGCTTCATGTCGTTACATAAAGTTAAGTTCTCAAACAAAAACAAAAAGCTTGCTACGGGCCTGATTTTAAATATGTGATTGGAATCTGGTTGTTTAAATATTGTGATTTGCACTTTTGTTATTTTTTTTACTTTAAATTTTTTGAAAATTCAAAGTAAAAAAAATAACAAAAGTTTACTGAAAAAAAAAAGAACTTGATGTTATCTCATCTGTATGATAAAATAACATCAAGACAATTTTCTTCACAATCGATCATGTAATTTTAAACTTGAAAGTGTGCTTTTTTGAACCATCCTACTAAATACGCTATATTAAATAAATTAAAATAAGCGGTTGTTGCGGTTATAAAAAGTTATAAATTTTTTTTCAAGTTAAATACTTTTACATTTATACTTTTTTAACTTTAATTTTTTTTTTCAAATTAATCTTGATGTTATTTACATCAGTTGTTTGAAAGTTTATTTTTGAAAGACTGTCTGCCTTAATGTTCTTGCTTTGGAAATGGCTCTACATTTTGCAATTTTATTCTAAGTTTTGTATTTTGGCTTCCTTTATTCAGCATGGTTGTTAAAAACCAATCTAACCAAAATAAAAGTTATTTCTGGAAACGACCAACTCAAATAATTGTTAGATAATAGAATAATAAAGGAATAATTGTTTTCTGGAATGGACTAATTGAATTTAGTTCATTTCAGACAACAGTTTTATGAATAGCTATTAATAAATAAACAAAAAAAATTAATTTTCATTTCTGAGTGGCTGTTTCGACCAGAGCTAACCAGTGCTGTCCCAAATGGGGGTGAGGAGGTATCCCCCACCCCAAAGCTATTATATATGCATTGTAGTTAGCGCATTTGTACATTTAGTTGGCAAGTTTTGAAGTATTGTTAGCAAATATCAAATATCGAGGACCCTTTTATTTGTGTGCGTGTAAATCTCTAGTAGGCAAAAAACACATACGAACCCCCTTCTCAAACAGAGACCTCTTCTGGACGGCTCTGACAACAACCACGCTGAATATGAGAAGCAAAAAGCGGCAGCATACCTACAAATATGCCCGGCTCCTTTACGGTAAATTTTTATCAGGGCCACTAACTTATTTCCTCCCGAAAAAAAATTAATACTGAAACAAATAAATCAAAAAAATGTTTTCAAAGCTTTTATGCAAAAAATCTTTCTTTCTAAAAAGTTATAAACCCCAACTTTAAAGAAAAATAAAATATTAGAGTAAAAAAGTAATTGAACGACTCCTTGCCCAGGAAACAAATTTAACAATTTAACACGTTCATCGGGACTACACAAATGCTGTCAAGATAAAGTAAAGTCAAAGTAAAGCCGGAATGATAAAGTAAAATTAAAAAAAAAAAAAAGATTCAAAAAAGTGGAGTTCTCTCCAGTGCTCTGAAAACACTTTCAACTTGTACTTTTATTAAGTTTACACAAATGCTGAAAGGTTTACACATGCATGAATTACCCATAGCTTAGAAATTATGCCCTCTTTCCCCCTTCTTCCCCCGAAAAACTTTCATTATGGCCATTAACCTAATCTGCTAAACAAAAAAAAGAAATAAAAAATCAATGATTATTTAGCAGCCCCTATTAGCACTCATGCAACAGGGAGCTCGTCTCTACACTACTAGTATAGCCGCGTGTTGGCTATATTTTCCCCTAATTATAATAGAACTACCCTTTACGATATACATGGAAAAAAATCCTTTTCCAATCCCCCATCACAAACATTGCCCACATACATCAGAGTATTACCTGATGTATTACCCAGCAGTATCCTCAAACAGGCAATAGATTGGAATACGCTACCTATCTCAAAATTTATGTTAAATCAAAATGAAATGACTGTTCTTTGAGAAAGTAAATAATATAACTTACTTTTTACTTACTTGCCAAGTAAAGTATAAAATTTCAAAGAAAAAAATTACTTTTATTTGTAAAAGTAAATAATAATTTTTTTCAAATTACTTTTATGTAAGCTGTTTTAGCTAATTACTTACTTTTACACGTAAAAGTTACGATGTTGTTACGATTTAGTTTTATTTTACTTTGTAAAGTAAGTGTTATGTCTTTTAAATATTATATTTACGTAAATTTATTTCATAAATAAATTTTTTTAGATTTAAAAAGTAAATTACATTTTGATGTAAATTTTTTACATAATTATAACCAAAAGTACTTTTTAAAGTAGTTTTACTTTACATAACTTACCTTTAAAAGTAAGTTACATTTACAAGTAAACGTAAAAATGTAAATAAGTTTTACTTGTAAAAGTAAATTACTTTTTCAAGTAACACTTACTCATTTAAAAAACTTAACTTAAGTAATTAAGTTTTACACGTTATATAATTTATGTAAAAAAAACGAATTACTTTTAAAAGTAAGTAAATTATATATTTTTATATTAGTTATGTAAAGTAATTTACGCGCAAAAGTAATTCGCGTTTTTGCATCAAAATAAGTAAAAGTGCCATCCCTAATTTATTGAAAGTTATTGATATTTATCGTTAAACCTTGTTAAGTCTTGGTATTGTAATAATACTAACATATATGAAAATAAAAGTTAATATTTAAATTAAAAAGTAAAAACGTTTCTAAACTTTATTGCACCTGTTCTAACTCATCAAAAGGAACATGGCGCTTTTTCTCCAGGGCTGCAAACTGAATCGCTTCCTTGTCAAATGTGATCTCATGCCAGATGTGTTTCTGTCCGTCAACTTGCAAATTGCAAAACAATACTTATATTTTGCAGTATGAAGATGATCTCTTCATCAAAGTGATTCCAAATTTCAGTCCTTGGCCTTGGCATTCTTCAAGATGTTGTTCTATTACAATTTTAATACTAATTCAAACTAAAACTTTAACATCTTTCCTTATAAAAAAAATTTTATTTTAAGAGCTTTATAATGTATATCTAAGTAATTTAAAGAGTATTCAAAAACTTTTTTCCAGAGAGTTTTTAAAAACGTTTTTATTATAATTAGCTAGTTAATTTCGGTTCAGTAGTATCGTAATTGAAACCATAACCAAAACCAAAAAAAAGTTATTTTTAAAAAAAGTAACCACGAAAAGAAATTAAACGATTTAATTGGTGATTTTATTTTTGATTGTTTACAGTATCACGTCAAATACAACATTAAAGAGTTTTACAATGACTTATTTAAAAACGAAGCTTTTCTCTTAAAAAAGGAATCATTAAATGCAATATCATAGATCATTTCCGATTTTTTTTCTCCATACCCCTATAACATTTTAAAGTTACGTTACGTCTTAATCGGTTACAATTGGTAACAAGGGTGCGGATTCACAACTTTTGCGTAACTCTTGCGTAGCTGAGCAAAAGTTACGAAAAACTTACGCAAAATATTTTTTGCGTAAATATTTGGTATTCACAACTTTTTCGCAGCATTTGCGTAAAGTTAAGGTTGCGCATGAGTTACGCAAAACTTACGCAAAAACTTTCGCAAAATTTAAGGCAAACATTTTATAACTATTTGTATAAAGGAAGTAGTTAGTATTACTAATTCTTTTTTTATTAAGACACACAGGGCAATGTGATCAAACACTGAATGTTTCTTTTTTAAAGTCAGGGCTTAAATTTACTTACAATTATTATTTTGTTGTTGTTGCTATATATAAAAATGTAGCAAAACCGTATAGGGGTTATTCAAATAATACGTGACATTCTTATATAGGGTGGAGGTGTTTGAAAGTGTCACCAAATATCACATGGGAGAGGGGGTGGTTAGCCACAGTAAGACATGACAAAATTTTTAAATTTTAAATTTTAATCACAGCAGAATAGTAAACCTTTAGCATAAAAGTATAAACTCAAAAATATATTTGTTTAAAAATAATGTCACGTCACAAATAGGGCGGGGAGAGATTGTTTAAAATGTTACATATACAAAGAAGGGAGTCTAGCAAAAAAGTGTTTCGTGTTATTTGAATAGCCCCATATAGCACATACGTGAAATTATTTTTAAAAGTAATAGCATATATAGCATAAACAATCTTTCAATCTATTTTGAGTATCTATTAGCAAAATAATTAAAATAATTAATAATTGGATTAAAATTGGAACAAATAGGAGTCGGTTGGTTTTTTAAATGAGATATCGATTATTGACAAAGTGCTACATCTATTATTTTAAATATAGATATTACAAGCACTCATTAACAATAATTCGGGCATATTTATTCAAATCCAAACGTGTAATATAAATTGTATTATCCTGGGCTTATATAAAATAATTATTCAGCTTCCTGTATCATGCCATCAGTGAATGCCCATTAGTTTTATTTAACCCTAACTCCAAACCTGGATCGAACCTTATTTGTAAACATTACTGGCTAAATAAACTAGCTAAAATATACAGAAAACTAGCTTATGAAAAGAACTTTTTTTTCTATTTTTAATATAAAAAGAAAAAGAAAAACAACATAAAATTAATATTTTGAGGCATTTTTTTGGCGCCCACAGCGGTCCTATAGTACGAAAAAAGGTACGGGTTCACCCTTGATCAGATCATGCAACTTGTCTTGCATTGCTTCAGGAAGTTAAAACAAAATACTTTAATTCAGCATAAAATTTTACGTTCATAAAATAATGGAAGTGCTAAACTAAAGTGTTTTTTTTTTACTTCTTGTTTTCATTCTTACTTCTCATACCCTAAGGTATTAGAAGTAAGAATGAAAAGGTTTTATCATATAATTGACTTGAATCAAAAACACTGTTATTTGCAATAATATATTCTATTTCAAATAAAGAAATTGCTTCAATAAAATCAAAAAATACATTTACTTGCATTCTAGTATATTTGAAACTATTTATAAACAAAATTTCTATAGTCAGAAATATAAGGAACATTTTGAAAACATAAGCAAAAGTTCAACAACTTTTCCATAACATACTATGAAAAGTACATTGTATTTTTCATAATATGTTAAGGAAAATGTTTCAATTATATTAATTAACAAAAGTTGAGTTTGAATTAAAATCCACTTGTTTTTTGTAATTTTTTTTGCAGTGATATTTCAGATTGAGAATTTATGGTACCATATTTGCACGAATAAAAACATGATTTTTATATTCGATGGATAGGGTAAAGTTAGTTCTGTGAATTAGGTACATGCAGTATAAAAAAGTTTGACTCTTTGACAGAGCAAGTATTGATTAAATCACAACAACAAGTATTGTAGTAGGTTTTCAAGACACCAAATACAGTACAATCTAATAGCCACAACCAGTGTGAACAATATGCTGTCATCTCAAGAGTTGTAATGCAATTTTTAACAGCAACAGATAATAATTCTACTGAATTGTGAAAAGCACTATCACTCCATTTGGAATAACTGGTGGATCAAGGAACTTTTTATGGAATTTCTGCTCTTTGCAATAACAAACTACAACCACGAGATTTCATTTAGACATACAAAAAAAATGATCTACCCAAACAATTTAAACTATTATAGAATATGTTTATTATTTGCAAATAACAATATTATTTAACAAGAAATTAGGCTTTAAAAAACAATGCTCTTTTTTTAATAATTTAAATTATCCATAGATATTAATAACATCTCCTGATAATTGAAATAATTAAAAACAGAGCATTATTATTCAAAATAATCTTTATATTGTTATACCTTTAATATCTTTGAATAATTGAAATTATCGAAAAACATAGCATCGTTATTTAAAGTAACTTTCACATTTAGGTTATAATACTTTTTTACTTCAATAGCCTTACTTTTTTACTTCAATAGCCAATTACTCAGAGATAATTTTTGCATTATTGTATTTTGAAATAGTCTTGTTCTCATTTATAAATAAAAAAATAGATATTTGAAAAACTCATGAATTGATTACATATTTTTGTGAATATTGTATCTATATTAGCACAAATATTTTCTCTTTCACACAGAGAGGGAGAAAATATTTTTTTTTAAGTTTATAAAATGAGAGAGAGACTCTCTCTCTCTCTCTCTCTCTCTCTCTCTCTCTCTCTCTCTCTCTCTCTCTCTCTCTCTCTCTCTCTCTCTATGCTAGTTATGCAAGTTAAAGTATATACTTCAATAATATTATTGTATATATTTTTGTATAATATAGTATAGATAGTATAGTATAGATACAACCATAAGTTAATATAGTATGGATACATCGTATAGTTTTGATGTGTGCCAATAACTGGTTATTAAGTTAACTTATTTAATAAGTTATTGGTATACTACAAAGCTATATAATATATATCCATACTATGGTCGCTCTCCTTGTTTTAGCTAGGCTATGAGAGAGTGAACCATCCATTATATAGATTGTGTGTATATTTTTTTAACCTTAATTTTAAGGTGAAAACAAGTTTTATAAAACAAGTTTATGTAGTACATCAAAATTTTTGGTAAATATACTGCTATTGTTGTCGTTGTTAAAAAAAAAACTATAGTTGTATTATTTAAATAAATAGCTGAACGTATAGCAGTATAAAATTAAGATAAAATTAAATTTTATTGGCAATAACAAACAAAATCTGAAACCTTTTATAATAATAAAAACGCCATTTTTAAATATTTTTAGATGATTCAAAGTTACGCCAAACTTAAGTCAGAAAATAGCGGACGTAACTTTTCTTGCGTAAAGTTTGCTGAGCACTTTTTAGGAAAATGTTGTGAATACCGTTTTTTAGACTTTTTGCGTAAGTATAACCTTAAGTAAAAACTTAGGAATTTCGTAAGTTTTTGTTTACGCAAGGTTTGTGAATACCACTTAGCGTAACTTTGAACTTAAGCAAAACTTACGCAAACTTTACGCAAATTTTGGACTTACGAAAGTGTTGTGAATCCGCACCAAGGTTACATTCTCTGACTTTTAATTAAATATTAGGTAAATAAACTTGATAATGCAATAAATGTTTGTTTTATATTGCCGTATTGCTAACAATCATCTTTTATTTTATTTTTATTGTAATTAAGCTTCGTCTCAATTGGTTACTTTGTCACGTAAAAAAAAATTCTCAATTCGCAACGTTACGTCTCAATTAGTTTTCTTTTTAACTATATAAAGTGTAACCAAATAAGACGTAATGTAACGTTACTAAATATAGATTCGAGACGTAACTAAACTACGTGACGTAAATAAATTTTTTTAACGTAACATTATGTCTTAATTGGTTACACTCTAACAAGTATCAAGATAGACGTAAGGTAACGTAAAATAAATTAAATTTGTTTTTTTGTTTTTTTTTTTTCTTTTATTACAAAATAATAAATATTTACAAGTTTTTATAACATTAACTAAGTTTTTATGTTTTTACAATATATGGTATTACAAAGCTAGCGTAAATATATACATTTTTTGTTTTTTTAAATTTTATTACATTATTTTTGTATTTTTAATTTTTTATTTTTTTGTGTTTTTTGATTTTATATTTTTTTGTGTTTTTTGGTTTTATATTTTTTTGTATTTTTTTGTTTTTAATTTTTTTTTGCCGTTGTGCGGAAAGAAATCAAGAGTTTAGATTAGGTAAAAAGAGAGAAGAAATTTCAAATTAGGTTAAGGAGAGGTTCATAAGGAAAAAGGAAGATTTATATCCAAAAAATTAAAAAAGGAATTACAGGACTTTTACATAAACATTACGTTACGAACACTATAGATAAAAAAATTAATGTGCTAAAATAATATTTCATATATTAAGGTCTGGCAGTGATTTGCTAATTTTATATAATAATAAGTTTGTTGTATAACATAAAAAAATTGCAAGAGGGAAGAAAGTCTTTACTAAACATACCACGAGCCGTTGTTTTATTTTAGCTCATATGTTTAGTTTCAGACTTCCATTCTCTACTTGACAGAAAACATTTTTTATACAAAAATACTCACAGAAAATGTCCGCGGTGTTTCTGCGGACATGATAATTATATTTTAAGGTAATAATATTCCTGATGTTCCTGATTATTACCCTGATCACTGCCATTGGGTCAATTTTTTTGTTACTAAACATGTGGTGGCATCTACTGTTCCATATTTCACTCATTATGGTTTGAGTGAGTGTCAACAGCAGCTGCGAAGTGGGGCTTTTCTCCGATAAACTCGCTGTTTCAATCGAGAAAATCGAATTTATCGGAGAAAAGTTGTTTCGGGATGTCAAGGAGTTATATACATGTTTAAAATACTCCCAAATTTCAACAGAAGGAGGACAGTAGGCAAAGATATGCATGTTGTCCTCGATTTTACCACAAGTTTTGCATTTGTTATTTTTGACGATCTGTTGCCTTGTGCTTTTAGCTAGCAAGGCCGCAGAAGGTAAACTGTTGTGTAAGAAACGAAAGAGGATGTTTTGAGTCGGTCCGCATGCGTGGGAGGTGAAGTTCTTTTTCCAAATTTGGGTCCACGGCATTGTTGTTTTTGTTGAACTGTTCCAAAAAAGTTCTGCTGGCACGACTGTCTTTTTGTTTTTTGCCACTTCTAAGTAAAAATTTTTCGTTGTTTTTAGGGGGATGTTAAAAAGGGACCCGTTTTTGCCTAATATTTCTATTGTTGTTTTGTAGTACTGAGACGTTTTGTTGTCACAGTGTTTCGGAAAATTGTTCTGCTTTAAAAAGTTCCAGCTTAGGTTTTGGTTCGTAAATTTTATAAGTGAACTCGCCAACCAATACTTTGAAAAGTTGTAAGAATCGTGAGCTTTGTCCTCTTCGCATTCTTTCAGTTGAAAGAGTGTTTTGAGGCGAAGTGCAAGACTTTACTCCTTCGGTGATAAAATTCCGAGACCCCCGCTTTTGACGGGTAAGAAAAGTGTCTCTCTCTTGACCGGATTGTAATTGGTCTTTTGCCACAGATTTTCGAAAATGGCTCTGTGCAGACGTTCTATTACCCATTCGGGAACGGGCAGCACGTTTGCCAGAAACCATACTTTTGACATTGCTAACGTATTTATCAACATAGTCTTTCCCCTAAGTAACAAAGTACGTAGTCCCAGAAACTTGAGTTTTTTCTCTATTTTGTTTAGAGTTACTAACCAGTTGAAATTGGTAGTATCGCTTAGTCTGGTATAAAAAGTAACACCTAAAATTTTGAAACCGGTGTTGTTGTTCCACTCTATGCTGTCCAATTCCGGGTACATTTTGGGATCAAAACCCCCAAGGGCGAGACCCTTGGTTTTTGAGGCATTGATCACTGAACCACTTGCTTTTTCAAACAGTTTTACTTTTTCGAAGAAACAACGGACTGATTTTACGTCCCTGTTCGAATCGTCTGCGTACTGCTGTATTTTGAGGGGTTTAGATGTACCTGGTAGCGGGAAACCCTCTATTCTGCTATCTGCTCTGATCACCAAAGCGAGAGCTTCGGCGACAAAGACATACAGCAATAGAGAGAGGGGATCACCCTGTCTAACTCCCCTTTCCGTATGGAAGGAGGCTGACAGGAAACCGCAATTCAGAACAGATGCCGAAACTTCTGAATATAAGGTGTTAACAAAAGATACAAAATTTTCTCCGAGATTGAATTTTCGGAGAATCTGAAGCAGAAACGCACGATCGACTTTATCAAACGCCTTTTCTTGGTCTATTGACAAAATGAACTAGGTAGATTTTTAAATTGCGCGTAATCTATAAGATCACGGACTAAATGTAAATTTGATAATATGGTTCTACCTGGGATTCTGCAAGTTTGATTTGTTTCTATAATTTTCCCCATTACTTTTGCAAGTCTTAGGGCCAGCGCTTTTGTGATTATTTTGTAATCAGCGCCGATCAGGGATATGGGCCTCCAGTTTTTGCGTTCGGTAAGATCTCCTTGTTTGGGGATCAGTGAAATAATAGATTTTTTCATAGAGTGGCTAGTGTTTTTTTCTACGAAAAGTATTTCGTAGCAAGTTCTTCAAAATCTTTTTCTAAAATGTGCCAAAAGGTTTTATAAAGTTCAGCTGGAAGTCCGTCATAGCCCAGAGATTTTCCGTTTTCAAATTTAAAAAGGGCTTCTTTTAGTTCGGCGACGGATAGGCGGGTGTTTAAAAATTGATTTTCATCATCACTTAAACGTTTAGTGATGTGTGACAAGACATAATTTTGGCTGTCTTTGCATAAACTAGTTTTGGTGTAAATATTTTTGTAATATGAAACTAGGGAGTTTAGTATTTCATTAGGTTCACTCGTCAATGTGCCGTCATTCTTGCGAATTTCGGTAATTGACTTGTTCCGCTGTTGAACTTTTTCCAAATTATACAAAAATTTTGAAGGTTTTTCACCCTCTTCGATTAGTTTTTGTTTCGTACAAATAAACGCTCCGGGAAACTGGAGTAAGAAAAGAGCATCGCGTTTTTCTTTGATGCTATCTAAATTCGGGTTAGCGTTTTGTCGCTCCCGTTGGATTTCGTTTTCAATCCTTTTGATATTTTTTTTGTTTTTCGCACTTTCCTGTATCGATATGTGTTGTAATTTATAGTTTATAATTAAATAAAGTATTTAAAAACGAGAACATTAGAAAGTAAAACAATTTATAAGAATTACGCTAAAAAATTTGAAATGCAAAGAAAAAATTTAAAAAAAAGATACTACATAAATTTACTAGAAAAATATAAAGATAATTCAAAGCAAACATGGCAAGTTTTAAGAGAAATTACAGGCAGTAAGAAATTGAACGCTAGCTCTTTACCTAAAGCTATTAAAATTGATAATAAAATATTTGATGATCCAGGAGTGGTAGCTAATAAAATGAATGAATTCTTTACTTCAGTTGGACCAAATTTAGCAAAAAAAATTTTGAACACAAACAAAATAATAAACAGATGTAGTTTTCCTTTAATATCTTATCTAAATTCTTTTGAATTGTCTTTTGATGAATTTGATAGAGCTTTTAAAATGCTAAAGTTAAATAGAGCAGTCGGTCCTGATGATATCAATGGAAACATTGTCATTGATTCATATGATATCATAAAAAATATCCTTTTTAAAATATTTAAATGTTCAATTCAACAAGGAATTTTTCCTGATAAATTAAAAATAGCTAGAGTTTCACCAATGTTTAAAGGTGGAGACTTACTTAATGTTAGTAATTACCGTCCAATATCTGTTCTCTCTGTTTTCTCAAAGATTATAGAGAGAATTCTTTATAATAAAATTTTTAATCATCTTTCTCAAAATAATATCCTATACAAAAATCAATATGGGTTTAAAAAAAATAACTCCACTGCACACGCTATACTCCAAATAACACAATATATTACTGAATCATTTGAAAGTTCCAAATTTACTTTAGGCATTTTTATTGACTTGTCTAAAGCCTTTGATACGATAGATCATAAAATTCTTTTTAAAAAACCTAAATATTATGGAATCTCTGGCAATGTTTTGAAGCTTTTAAAAAGTTATTTAAGTAATAGAAAGCCATTTGTCCACTATGACGTATCATCGAAATCAAACTTGTTAGATGTAACATGCGGAGTTCCTCAAGGGTCTGTCCTAGGACCTCTCCTATTTCTCATTTACATAAACGATCTTTATGAAGCATCTAATTTAATGACAATTATGTTTGCTGACGACACGAATTTTTTTCTATCTCATAGTAACATAATTACCCTATTTCAAAATTTAAACATAGAATTAATTAAAATTTCATAATGGTTTAAATTAAATAAGCTTTCTCTTAACATTGAAAAAACAAAATGGTCTCTTTTTCATCCATACTACAAAAAACCTCTTCTACCAAGTGAATTGCCTGCTCTTTTTATAGATGACATTCAAATTAAAAGAGTAACGGCTACAAATTTTTAAGGGGTTTTTATTGATGAAAATCTGACATGGAAAAAACACATTGAAAACTTATCCTCTAAAATTTCCAAAAGTATAGGAATACTATTTAAAATAAGAAGCATGCTAAATAAACATACTTTAATTCAGCTTTACCACTCTTTTATTCATTGCCATCTAAACTATGGTAATGCGGCTTGGGGTAGTGTAAGTAAAACTAAATTAGAACCACTTTATCGCCAACAGAAACATGTTGCACGACTTATTAATTTTAAACATCGGTTTTATCATGCTAAGCCTCTTTTAAACGAAATGAATATTCTTAATATATATCAACTTAATATTTTTAATGTATTGTGTGTTATGTTTAAATGTAAGTCTCGCACATCTCCAGTTTCTTTTCACATTTTATATTCTTTAAAAGTTAAAAATAAATACAATTTGCGTAATGAAAATTTTATTCTTAAACAAGTTTTCAAAACTAATTTTGGTAAATTTTGTATTTCATTTAGAGGAGCATTTTTATGGAACAAAATAGTGTTAAAACTTTTTGATTTCTCTCATGAATGGAACTTTTTCTTATTTAAAAGAAAATTGAAAGAAATTCTTTTCTCAGTTGAAAACATTCTGATATATTTTTAAGTTTGTTTTGTTTTTTATTAATACTCTTAGGAAATATTTTATCGTAATTTATATATACGAAATCTTTTATCTTAACTTATATATATATATATATATATATATATATATATATATATATATATATATATATATATATATATATATATATATATATATATATATATATATATATATATATATATATATATATATATATATATATATATATATGTATATATGTATATATATATATATATATATATATACGTATATATGTATGTGTATTTGTGCGTATTATTTGTATGTGTATATATATATATATTGATATGTAAGTATATTTATTTACATGTTTGTATGTTTAAATATGTATAAATAATTATATTTGTATTTATGTGTGAATATTTGTCTATGAATTATTAAAGGATTATTTATTATTTAAAATCTGTTTAGGCGGTTCTCGATGACAAGATCTTATGATCTTCTGCGAGTACCCGCGTTCTTGTTGTAACGTTAACAAAATTGTAATAGTGTGGGTTTTCCTCTTAAAAATACTCTGCCGCTATTGGTCACAAAGTAAAGTTCAAGTTGAACTTGACTCAAGTTCACTTCTTGCCTGACACCCTAAGTATCTGTATTTATGGAGAAAAAAAATTTATTTGGTTTAAACTATTGCTTTATTTGGTTTAAACCAAATAAAGCAATAGAATTCAACGGTATCAACGGAAATGTTTATATAAATTCATACAATATTCTATTTAAAATCTCTTCGTCTTGCGTTAGCCAAAGAGTTTTCCCCGATCAACTTAAAATTGCCAAAGTAACGGTAAAATTGCGAAAGTAAGCAAATTTTGATAGTTGTTGCAAACAACTATCAAAATTATAAACATATATATATACATATATATATATATATATATATATATATATATATATATATATATATATATATATATATATATATATATATATATATATATATATATATATATATATATATATATATATATATATATATATATTTGATAATAATAAAATAATCTTCAAAAGCTCCATGACTATGACATTTATTTATCATTCAATTGTTGTAATTAAAAATTGATTTACCCACAAACGATTAAGGTGGTAGTACCCTCTAAGAGGAAAATAATTTAAAACTTGTTATTTTATGGGAACATTTATGCTTTTCCGAAGTGTTAGATTAAATCATTTCAAAAAATAACAAACTTAATTTTTTTTTTCTCCCTGCTCAATAATTATGCGCATAAATTAGCAAAATTTAGGCCAAATAATGGACCTTTTTTTAACAAGAATATCTTGAGAACCATACATGTTCTACCAACCAAACTTTATGAGTGGTTTATAGATGTTCAAAAAATGTGCTGAATTAAAAATTATACAATAAACAACATTTAATAACTTTTAAATCATTAAATTCTATCAATAAAAAGAAAAAAGTAGAGGTACAGCTTACTAAAATTCAAATTTTAATAGTTTAATATAAAAAAAAGTTAACTTTCTTTGGTTCAGCACATCACAAATACACTCAAGAATAATTGCTGAAAATTTGAAAGAATTCCAATGAGTGGTTAAAAAGTTATCTTTGTTAAAAAATTTAAAGATACACAAAAAGTGTATCACTAGAAAAACACCATTTAATAAAATACTTAAGTTTTATACACAATTAAGTCTACTAAAAACCACCCACTATTGTATGCGACACCTTCTGCTTCGTTATGTTGGTCAATAAAGCCTTGTTTAATAGCTCTTAGCTTTTTCATCTTGTTTTTTGAGGTACCTGGACTTTTTAATACATTCTGTTTAACGCGTACATAATCTACATTTAGAGAACTTTTTGTTGTAAAATATCCAGCCACAATAATACATTTTTTAAACACTGGTAGTAAACCCTGAACTCCATTATTGAAGCTAATTATTGCAGAGTCCAAAGCAATCTCAATAATTGTTCTTTCCACTTGTACTCTTTTGGGTGCGCGAGTCCAAATCATCCCATTTAGCGATTCATTGGCATTTTGAGTATGGTTGTGTAAACATTTTTTGAGCAATTTATCACTGCCAAGATCTTTGTAAGAAAATATTGGTTTAATGTGCTCAATTATAGCTTTTGGGATACACTTTGATTTGTAATTTCTTTGGTCTGAATGATACTTACACCACGAACTTCAACCTTTAGGGAAAAACTGGTGTTGTTGCTCTAAGTTGTCAGATTGTGCGCAGTGAAAAAGTACTACAGCAACAGCCTTTTTCATCCCAGATAGACTATCAATATTTTGGCATATTGCTATTCCATAATAGTTTTGAAGAGAATTTATCCATTTATCAGTTAAACTTTCTTGCCTACTGATGTATTTTCCATCTGATAATGTATAACCTTTGTAACGATCTCGCCACATTCGTAGTCTTGCACCAACTCTCTTCTGAACATGTCCAATGCACTCTGCTTTCTCAATACCTTCTCCTGAGTATGGATTTGCATCACAAACTTGCATATAGAACTTGGTATCTCCATCTCCAATATATGTTAGGTACTTAAGTTTAAGCTCCTTGACAGATTGCTTGAATATTTGTACAGCGCCTACAGATTCCATACTTCCTGAGCTACCCTTATGATTGATCTTGCAGTTATGTGTGATCTTCCAGTTTTCGTAAGCCGGAGTACCTTTTCTTCTTAACCATATCTTGCAGGGATAACAGCTTTTTGTTTGGACAGCAGCATAAATACACTTTCCATGAGATATGGCTGTGACTACACCATTCATTGAGGAGTATCCTCTGCGCTGCCATGAACCATCTAAACTAACAACAACATTGACTATTGATAATTCATCATAATTTTCACCAAGTTTTTCCCTACGTATGTCCTCTGAGGCTTTTTTTGTACTCTATCTTGAGGTTTCAATGTAAGCAAGGTGAAGTTTGTCATTAATATTATGGTAACCACGTTTAGTTATATCAGGAGACATATTCATTAAATGACAAAAAGTATTAACTGCTATGTATCCTTGCCCCATTTCTCGAAAAGCTAACACAGTACGTAGATTAATTTCTTTCATTTTTTTACCTTTGATTACTTCATTTTTATTTTCTATTGATTTTGAAGTTAAAAAGTTCATCGTCTACGTACAATCTTGACAAGAAATTAGAAAGGTGTGAGAAAGACCCACTTTTTTATTAATGTCGTGTACAATATTGATTAACGAAAAGCATTCTGGGCATCTTCCAATTGTTTTCAACAAACTTGAAAATAAATTTGAGTTCATAATTATATTACACTCTTTTTCTATACGATCAAAGTTTTCTACATCTAAATAAGACAAGTTTATTTTTTTTCCAGATGCCGATCCACTTACATTGCTTGGTAAATGTGAAGAGAAAACAGCTTGTTGTAAAGCATTTGAATTATTTAGAGAATCTTTTTTTAATTTAAGAAACTTTTTTTTCTTTGTTCTTGTTTTAGCATATCTTTTTTTTGAACCCATTTATTAGATAACTAATCAAAAACATCCATCAATCAAAGAAAATTTTATGAAAGGGTAATTATCTATATCTTACAGAAACAAATATGAGTTTCAATTTATGGATATTAGATCGAAATCCAACCAGAGTTCTTAAGGAACAATTTAGTTATAAGCACACAAGAAAAAAATATAAATTGGACTTGTATTTTTCAAGATATAGCAAGAAATGTATCTCTAAGGGCCGTTGCTAAGGCGAATAATTTTCCAGTACCAAATCTATTAAGGATAATTTAGGCCTTTTAATTTTTTTTTTTTTTTTGAACTTTTTTTATTATTATAAGAATAGACATGATAAATGAATGAAAATTGTTAAAATTAAAATTTTGAAAAAAAATGTTAGCCTGTTTTTTGGGGTACTACTACCTTAAAACATCAATATAATTAGGAAATCCTCATGACCCCATATATCAAGTTAAAAAACAAAATTATTTTCCGCAAATGTTTCTTTTATATATACAAAACTTGTCATTTCTTAAATTAGGATTTTCTTAAAGCATAGGACATTGCTAGGTCACACCACGGTATGCTTTTATTTAAAAAACTAAACAGTTGGATTGTTCTCCTAACTGCCTGAGCCGTTTTTAACAATTTAATCTAAAAAATGGTATTCAAAATTAGGCGATTAATAACTTTTATCAATATTTTAATCAATAAATTGAGGAAATATATCGCAAAATAACTTAACTTAACATTTACCGGTTTTTACATCCATTTAAAACAAACGTGACATCCATTTTAAGCAACCATGATATTCATTTAAAACATCGTGCCAACCAATTAAAACAATCATGATTTTCAATTAAAACATTAAACGCATGCGCAATCTCAACATTCTATATTATTCAAAAAAAAGGTTTTATTTTAATATATAATATTTTTTTTTTTTATTCAATTTTTTAAAATTATTTAAAATTTTATTTTATTTCAATATAATGTTTATTTTCCAATTACTGTTGAGGTATGTCATCTGACCTAAGACACGCTTCAAAAAAGCTTTCGCAGAGTGTGTAATAGTTCGACAAGTTAACATTAGGAATAGATAAACATGCCTCACGCATTCTTGTAATAAGTTCATTTCCATGAAATTAAAATAAATTAATATAATATTAATAAAAAATAAATTTAAATAGATATATAAATAAAACCTTCTTTTTTTGAATAAGGTAGAATGTTGAGATTGCGCATACGTTAAATGTTTTAATTGAAAATCATGATTGTTTTAATTGATTGGCACGATGTTTTAAATGAATGTCATGGTTGTTTTAAATGGGTGTCATGTTTGTTTTAAATGGGTGTAAAAACCGGTAGTTATATCTAATACAAAATATTGTAAAATATCGAAACCAAACGATATTTTATCGGAACGTATCGAATCATATCGAAACTCAAAAATAATCGTTATACATTTTTTAGCGATAAATTATGCGATATTTATCGCTAAAAGCGATACTGATATCGTGCATATCGAAACCCAAACGATATTTTATAGGAATCATATCGAAACATATCGGATAATAGCAATTCATATCGAAACCCATTATCGTAAAAATAATCGGTGAGATTCGATATTTCGATAACGATACGCAGATGCTTAATAGAAATTGCTAAAACATAATTTCATTGAAAGCAGGGTTTACTTCTTTCTCAGAATTTTAATATTTTGTTGTAATATGTAAGGTTTAAAAAATGCAACGGTTAGGCGTACGCTTTTGCAAGATTTGGCTATAGTCAACTTGACTATAGTCAAGGTTTAAAAGAGCGTACGCCTCACCGCTGCGGTTTTTTGAACCTTGGTGATATGTATTGTTAGGTTTTTAACTATTTTTCTGTTTTTTATAAAGACTTAGTTAAAAATCTGTCAAAAGTTTTTTTACTTTTTAGTTTACATATAGACATAGTTTTGTAGAGTTTTTTTTTGCAATGTTTTGTTTGATTAATAAAGAATTTAAATTCTTTTAAACTTACATCAAAGTGGATGTTGAAACTTAGTTTCAACATCCACTTTTAATACGAAACTGTTAATATTTTTGTAGTATCTTCAAATTTTAGTCTTATAATCTAAAAGAGCATTATACGTGATTTTGTGTTTTAATGGAGTTTTTGTCGTGTTTTTTCTGCTTTTGTTTGTTCAACTTTTTGTCACATTTTAATCCATGTATTATTACCAAGGTCGTATTTACGTTGAAACCATGGCAAAGGGAGGAGAGTAGGGTGGCGAAACTAATTTTTCTTCTATACTTACTAAAAATAATTTACAGTCGATTACCTATAGCTTTGTTCCCGTTACTCATTCGCGTTTCGCGTAAATAAAAAAAAAAAAAAAAGTATCAAATTAAGTCGAATTAAATATATATTTAATATTTTGTAGAGGTTATATATATATATATATATATATATATATATATATATATATACACACACACACACACACACACACACACACACACACACACACACACACACACACACACACACACACACACACACACACACACACACACACACACACACACACACACACACACACACACACACACACACACACACACACACACACACACACACACACACACACAAAATATATACCAACGTAAGGTTGATAGTCAAATACTTAAATAACAAAGTCTATATTTCTCTTTTTCATTTTAGAAAATTTGTCGATTATATCATCAATGGATATAATAATATGCCTGTGAACATGCAGCAAAGCCAAACTGATTAATCGATTTTCGCTTATTCTCGATCTTAACCATGTTTTCAATCTACAAAAGTATGTTTTGGGCCAATATTAGCTAGTAATAGAAAAATGAAAATAAATATGAAAAAAAATGCATGCATTTGTGCACAAGATAGTAAAACGATTAAGGACTTATATAGCTATTTAAAGGCGTAGCCCATTCTTTTCCACCTTTATCAGAAAATAACACGCAGTATTTACAAAATAATCCGTTCTTATTTTCAGAAAAAGTAAGCCACTTAGGTTTTTCAAAGTGCAAATGATTTATGAATATCTTTTCTTTTTTATTTTTATTTTTTACGAGTACCGAAAATAATCACCAGGAATATTAGTCACTAAATCACTAGGAATATTAGTCATCTCTAATAATTTATATTTCATAGTAATTGAAAAGTAAGCTACTTATGTTTTTCAAAGTGCAATTGATTTAGGAATATCATCTCTAACAATTTATATTTCATAGTATCAGTGACTTTATTTGAATTTTATAGAGTTTCTTTTTTTATTACAAAGTAGTAACCAACGTCGATGATAAATTCATTACACACATTCATTGATATACTTAAGATAGGTGGTTGATTATTCTGATCTTTAATTGCTTTTAGACACTAAGGTAGATCTGGAAAATTTGATAGTTTTTTGATATCGACATTTGATTTACTCGAATTCGAAGAAATATCATAAGTAACTTCATTTTTCGCATTGCATTTACTTATACTAACATTAATAAGCTTTTATTAAAATTAAATACATATAAACTCAAAGCAAAACACAAAATATAATAAAGTTTTGTAATAAATAATAATACAATTTATATTTAGTCATTGTCATTATCTACTTTATATCATGGCTAAATATTTAGTATAAGTTAGTAGTATAAAAAGCGGGTTTTAGCTCATTTTTTTTCAACCATATCCCTATCCATATTCTCATATCATATTTCATCCATATCAACAATAATATATTAATATATTATGGTTACATCAATTTCATCAACTTACGCATAAAAGAAAACATGTCCTAATACATCAAAACTTCCAGATTGTCCCTCTTGAGCATCCCCAGAGTTTAATGTTACTACTAATCTTCTTCCAGTAGTAACACTAGGCATGGAATCAGTAAAGTTTCTGTAAAATGAGACAGTAGATGTAGATTCAATTGCACTATTTGATAGATATAATAGTCCAGATGATTCATTTCCAAATGAATTAATATTATTATTGTTCCACGAAGAAAGATAAAAGTCTTCTAAACCAGATGAGGCGTATATACATTTACTATCTGAATCAAATCCAGGATATCCTACTGTAGTACCATTTCCATCATAGGTTGTCCACGGTTGTATAACATAGGCAGTGCTTGTTGGAGAATTTTTTGCATCATACATGCGTACTCGAGATTCCCACCAATTTCCAGATAATCCAATAATATGTATTCTAATATACTTAAGATAAACACCTTGTTTAGCTTTGTCCGTAGTGTCTAATAAGATATATTCATTACCATAAGTTGTGTTCATAAATCTAAATGTTTCTGAGTATAATTTAATAGATGACAATGATTGAGGTATTGATGTTGTCATTGTAATATGGGGTTGAATCCAATATATAACGTTTTTACTAGTTTTATTGTATAATTGAATGACTAGACTTTCAGTAAATGACATATCAAGTATAAAGTAACCTCCTATTACATTAGCTGTATATGCATTACAACCTTGTAAAGAGTTTACATAAAATGGTCCACCAACTGGTGCAAATAACATATCACAAGCTAAAGCAATATTATTATCTCCAGAACTCTGTGTAGCAGTAGAAAGATTTCCTATGCAAAGTGCATGATCTGCAAATATTCTAAGTAATACATTACCTGGAGTATTGATAGTAGTATCTAATTCGTCTAATGCTAGCCATAGTTTTCGAAGAATACCAGGACCAGTAGATTGTGTAAAAATTGTTGTTGCATCAGCACCTGTATTTGGTGGAATAGTCATGTATTTTAATCCAAGGCAATTTAAACTTGAATTTGGTATTATCCCTAATTCATTAAGACTAAGTGAATTATTATCAACATAATTTTTTGTAGCAGCATCTTGTGAGTTTGTAGGATCTGCTACATTTATTAATTTATTAGAATTCATATTAATATTACAAGTTGCATTATTTTGTCCATCTCTACGAATGTACAAGTTATTAGCTTCAGATATTATTAAACCATTTAAATATACATCTGAGGTAGTAGCACCGAACATATCGACAGGCATTTTTATAAATAAAGAAAAAAATTACCATAGATTGTTAATAATATTCTGAAAATCATATCCTTCATCTAGTTTTTTCAAAACATATAAACACAAGTGTCCGCAGAATGAGTTATTTCCAAATTGAACTCTTTCACTGTTATAATAAACAGGACTTTTTAAATAATTCATAATTTCAACAGGAGGTGGTAACCCATAAGAGTCAAAACTTAGTTTTTTATCACTGTTTTTGTACCAGCAAATCCAGTGAAATCCCTGCGTACTTGAACCTCCTGTATTTAATATTCCACATTCTTTTATGTGTGTATTTTTTGGTAATTGATCTCTTACAAATACACCTCTAAAATGTTTTATTTTTAATTTTTTTGCTGCTTTAATTAATAGAAAATTTGTTTGTGGTTCATTAGGTAGAATTATTCCTTCAACATTGACAAGTTTATTTTCCATTTTTATTTGTAAATTATTTTTTTCTCAAAAAATAATTTTTGGATCCCCCTACCCCTTGGGTTCCTTAACCTATTTTCCTAATTGTCCTATTGTCTTATTGTCCTATTGTCTTGTCTTATTTTAGTTTGTAGTGTCCATATGCTAATGTGTGTATTCCATCTTCTAAAATAACTCTTTTATCGTCTTCTGCGCCTAATGCTATTTTATTGATCTCTTCCGTTTAAATTTCATGTGAATATGATCTTATTACATTCATTATCCTAATATGATCTCTTTTATTTAATAAACAATCTTTGTAATCTTCATGTGTTATATGCTTTTTAACAACATTTTTCTTTACTCCTTTACATTTTTTGTTATCTTTTTCGTGTACTTTGTAGAAATACAACTTTGATCTAAGTCCTACAAATTCTTCAATTTGTGCTCCTGCAGTCTCATCTTTAAACATTCCTATTACTTTCTTATTAAGACCAACTTTAAATCCTACATTACTAATTGCTGGATGATTTGGGTTAAACTCACTTGTATCAAATTTGTTTTCAATATCTTTAGAAATATCGTAATAAAAGTCTTCTGTTTTATTTTCGTATCTTAAAGAATCTGTATCTGTGAATAATAGTTTTGCTCGATCAGCATAGTTTTTCTTTATGTAATCATAATGAAATTCATACATTAGAGTTTTGCTCAAATCCAATATACACATTTCTAAGTAAATTGGTTTAGCATATTTTAATTTTGTTCTTTTCATATGTATTGCTATTAAGTTTTCATCAAATATTGTTCTACTTTCAAATTTTGGTTTTGATGCTAGTTTAATAGCTTCATTTCTGTCTGTTACTAATCTAATATCAACTCTGTTCTCAATGTTCTCCATTGTTTTTCCAAATACTGAGTTGTTCATGAGTTTAAAAAAGTCTTTTTCAAAATCATTTGTTGCTTTAGTTCTAAGGTTTGTATTTAGTTCGATGTATTCATTGAGCCATGCTCTTTCTTCAAACTTTATGCCACTGTGAATTTTAGTAATCTTTAATCCTAATCTTTCATATAGTTTTAGATTTTCATAATGTACTATATACTTTTTCTTATTATTCAAGTTGGGGACTAATTTTTCAACTTTATCCATGTTTAATCTATCAGGTGCGAGAGGATAATCATTATGTTCATCATGTAGATATTCAGGGTAATCTAAATCTACTTCTAGTATACATGTAATTGATTTCCAGTTTTCTATTTCATTTTCGTCCATCCATTTAAAACCATGTGTTGGAAGTGGTTTACTCATTGCCCATCCATATATATTATTAGCGTCTAGATATTGTATGAATGTTGATTCTTTGCTTTTGTCATATTCGTCATCCATGTACTTATTATTAGATGTTCCTAACCTATTGGATATCATGCTAATTCCACCTCTTATACCTTTCTTTATCATTAGGATCATATCGTAATCGCTCAACAGTTCTAATTTTACTTTTGTTTTCTTCAACGCTGCACCCCAAGCTAATCCTGGTGATGTATAATACCAAGCAGGATCTAATTTATAACAATTCATACAAACATCTCTAAAATTTTCAAAGACGTCAGCTAGTAAAAGCACATGTGAAACATTGTACAAGTCATGATAATCTCTAAATGTTTTGCAATGAAACTCATTCCATACAGTTTGTGCATGTGAGTAATCATCGTCACTTATATCTTCATCGTTCAATTTTGAAAAGAATAATTCTTTTGGTGGTAATTGTGTCTCATTAAATTTATCAACAGAGTCTACCCAATCATATGGATATACACCTTTTCTTAGTAACAAATCTAATTTTTTAAGATTCTTCGAATCCATAGAAAATTCTTCAAATTTTTTCATTGAATATAATTTTCCGATATTTTTACACTGGTCTTTTGATAAATTCTTTGATAAAGCATCTAAACTAGAAGGCATAAATCTATAACTATCTAAAAAACGAATCTCTCGTTTAACTTCAAATTTCTTACCCTCTTTAATATACTCATCGACTTTAATTTCTCTAGAAAAGCTAATATACTTTTCTTCATTGTTTGGTATGCAACTCAATTTCCCTCCTGATAATTTCTTTATAAATAAGTGAGAATCATAGCTAGATAAATTGTGAAATAGTACTGGAAAGAATTTTGGAATTTTATAATTTAAATTGCAATTTTGATGAGCAGCTCCTCTATGTTTTCCTGTAATATGACAATAGTCACGTACTTTATCTTTATTTAGTTTTTCTACACAAATGTGACATTCTGTTGCTGCATTAAAATCATCCTTGTTTTCAGAAGTAAATATCATCTCTTTTGGAAATTTAATCATATCACAAATTTTCTTAATATCTTCTTGTAAACTATCAACAAAAATTTGTGCAACATCATCTGTTTCACTACTTGCAGTAAATGTAACTGGACTGCTTTGATAAAAACTTTCATCAAAACATTTAATATAATAACAAAATGAACTTGGAATATGTTTCTGATATTTTTTAGTATAAGATTTATTCGGATTGGGTTCACAAGTGTCAATTTGTTTGATAAAACTTTCAAAGTCTGCATATACTACAAATGGAACTCTCATTGATTTGTTGTAATTAGTAAATTGCATTGTTGAATTTGGCGGTGGAAGTTCGATACGTACTGAATCATGTGTTTCACAATAAGATTTATGATTAGATAATGATTCTTCAGAATTAAACCCTAACAAACAATTTCTACAATAATACACTTTAGTATTATGTCTAGATGTTTGTGATGAAAGTAATCTGCTTAAATTTTTTATTAAACAGTAATGATTGGTTTCGCCATTTGAGATTAATAGTAAATCTATTAAATGTTTACGATCATTATTCTTTGATACGTGCAAAATATGAAATTCTGAATTTTCATAACCATATACATTGACACTGATATCTTGATTGTTCTTCTCAAATTGTGTGATTTGATTTAAGGATACTGGAAATTCTGTTTTATCCCAGTTTATTTTTTCAGCTTGATTTTTTATCTACTCTTTCAGAATTTTTAGCTGTTGGATTTAATGCTCTTGTGATGCACCACTTAAAACATTGATTATCTTCATTCTTTATATTAATTATTGCTTCTTTAGTTGCTAAATTTTTATCAAGTGGAATATATGATTTAGCTTTAATAGGATTATACTCAATAAAATTGATATCCATCTTTTCAATAGAAACAAATCTCCAACCTGATCCTGCTTGTTGATATAATGATAAAGATTCTGAAATTTTCTGCTTTGATGCTTCATAAAAATTGTCTAAATCTGTTGTTTCTAATACAACTTGATTACTCGTTCTAAATGGAGCAGATGTGATTTTAGTTTCTCCTGTTTTAATATCAGTACGCTTCATTTCACAAGTGAGAACTATATAAACCTTTGATTTTCTATTTTCGTTTAGTATTTTAATTGCACTGTTTTTAGCAGCATTCATGAAAGATATAGCATTGTATCCTTTTATTCCTTTAGCTGTAAATTGTTTTGTCACATTTTTAACAGCTGATCGTGATAATTTATGTGCAATCGGATTTCTAATTCCATATTTTTGATACAAATTTGAAACTGTAGATTTTAATTCACCAATCTTTTCATTAGCTGTTTTTTTAATTTTATCAGGAACATATGATAAAACCAATCTGCAAAAGAACTAATGTTTTTATTTCTTTCTTTTCTAATTTGTGTAATAGGCTGAAAAGGTGACGGAGCTAAAATTTTTGATGATATATCTGGAACAGGCTCATCAAGTAGATACTTTGTACTAATCTGTTCAACTGATTGCATCTGTGTATGCGATAACTCTGTCATGAGATCGCTTTTTCTCATATTATAATAATATTTAATTCCTCGCTCTTTCGCGATTTTTTTAATTCTTTCACCGTTTTATTTTCCATTTTTATATAGCAAGATAATTTTTTTTAATTTTCATTTTCTTTATATCATTTTTCAAAATATTTTTTCTTGTCAATATTTCATATGAATCTTTACATATGAAATATTAAACACATATATATTTTTTAAATCCTTATATTATTAAATATTTTACAACTCATCATCTGATTCACTTCCTAAATCTAAATCGTTCATTATACTAGTAAAATTAGAAATCTTTTTAACAATAACTACTTCTTGAGGTTTAACTTGTATTGATTCTATCATTGAACTAATAAAAATACCTTCAATCTTTAAGCATCCAATAGCTTCACATCTTTGTTTGATATAATCATAAGGTGAAGCTATAACAAGTGATTTTACAGTATCCTTCGGATTTACTTTGCATTGATCCGAAGGATCTACTTTGCATTGATCCGAAGGATTTACTTCACTTTTAGTTTTTCTACGACGGAAAACTGTAGTTATTTCTAAATCTTTATTACTTGTAAATAACTTTCCATATATTATTGGAGGTTTATCTGCATTATATCTTAAAATTTTTAAATTAGCAAGATTAACTTTAGATTTTTTTATCTTATTTTTATATACTTCAATTTGTTCTCTACGAAATTTTTCAATAGATTCAATCATTGCAATAAACTTTTCTTGTTCATCAGATTTTTCTTTATCGCATACAAATGACATTGAATAACCATTAAGCTTATCATTTTTAAAATCTCTATTTTCACACACACCATAGGAAAAAGAAGGTAACGTTTTAATGAGAACAGGACCAGAACCTGTTGGATATTTATATGCAAGTTGTAATTTTTTATATGGAACTGGCTTATCAGCTTTGAATATATCTTTTACAAATAAATTTTTAATATCAAATGATTCAATTGTTATAAATGCCATTATTTTTATATATAAAGATTTTTTTTTTAAGATATTCTAATTTTTTTTTAATTTTTCAGAATTTGATATTTCAATCTTATAGCCATTATCAATCTTACCATCACGCATTTCAAGATATCTATATCCATGACCAGTTTCACGCATTGCGCTATATAATGATTTATATACTGTTTCTTCTCCTGTTTCCATGTTTGTTAATTTAATAGTGACTGGTTTTTTCTTAAATGTTCTTAATCTTTCATATTTTGAATCTATTTCTTTTTTCTCTTCTTTTACTGGATGTATTCTAGGTCTTCCAACTGATCTTTTAATAGTTACTTCTTTCACTTGAGACATAATAGATTCTTTATCTACTAACCCATTTTCCATTGCAATCATTAGCAATGTAGCGATATTGTCAGATGTTTTTGAAATGTTATTTTCTTCTAATAAACTTTTTGAACTTTTCTTTGTATAATACATTTTTATTATATAAAGAAAAAAAAATTAAATAATTTTCAAAAAATTTATTTAACATCAAATTTATTACCATCTGATACAAGTTTCATCATCTTATCAGATATTACAATAGCATATGCTTGAGTATTTGCTGGTACAGTTGTATTAAAAAATGCTTTAATTTGTAGTTGTACTGTAGCTGATTTTAACTTTTCTGATTGTTTGCTAACATCAAAAACAAATATTGGGTATAAATCTTTATAGTCAGAAGGAGTTATATTGCTGTTTGCAATAATTTCATTCATTCCATAAAATCTTTCTTTAAATATTGATGCATCTCTATAAATTCTTGAAAATTGCTGATTTGGAAATGAGCAATAATAATCAAGGGCAGGATATTGGATAGTGCTATTATTATAAATAACGTAAATATTTTTCAAGTCACAATGATCAAATAATGCCGAATTGAGAGTTTGGTCTCTGGTATTTCTATTTGTTTGAAATCCGACAATAACATATCTTGGAAATTCAGCACAACTTAATTGCCAACCAAATATAGTAGCTTGTTGAACAGCTGTAGTATCACACTGACACATTCTAAAACTTAATGGGGCTTCTACTTTTCTTTTAATTTTATTATCAATTTTTTTCTCTTTTTCAAATGATGGTTTCACACTTGGAATAAACAATGATATTTTAGTAAGATTAACTTTTCCTGCAGCTGCAGCAGAAAGCCTAAAAATTGCAAGATTATCACTTTGTCTTGTAAGAATAATTGTATGTTTAAGTCCATAAAAAACTTTGTCGTAGTCATCACAGAATCCAAAAATGTGTCTTAAAGGTCCACAAAATGAAAATGTACCATTTTTAGTTGGACTTTTAATTATGTATTGTTGCCTTGTTGCAAACCCTGTGTTATCAGCAGCTACTGCTGTTGATGCTGTATCTTTATACCACAATTGATTTAATCCTTGCGCTGATTGAAAGTCATTTGAATAATTAAGCAATCCTAGCATTGTAGTTGCTTGATCTGGATTATAAATAGCTTCTATATCTTGGTTTCTTAATTGGTATGTTATTTTAGAAAATAATTGCATAATACCATTATTTGTAAGAGCTACTGGATCTGCATCAGCATAAGCTGATCCATTAGCTAGTTTAACAAGTTGTCCTTTAAATAAGAGATACGCTTTAGATGGAAGTGAAAACAAATTTTGTTCTGGAACGATAATTTCTATATCTCCAAAATTTAGATTTGTTCCAACAATGGGTTCATATTCACTATCTTCACATATTTCAATTCCATTATCTATTACTGGAATTTCTGTAAAATTAAATACTTCAGAAGTCGTCATTTTATTTTTTTATATACAATTGACAATTCTTAAAATACGATATATAAAAAATTTACAAAAGCTAAATTTACGCAAGTCGAAGTCCTCGTCCCATTTTAACTAGATCTTCTATTCTTACAGCATTTTTATTTGATACTTTGCATGAGCGACCTTTGCACGATACTTTTTTTACTTCATCTTCATTTGGATCCATGTAAAATCTTTGATTATTTAGATCATTAGACCCAGATGTTATCAAATTTGAAAGTACTTCTTTATTTATAACAGGTTGTGAATCTATTTTTGAAGATGCTTTTTCAATTAATTGTTTTCTTTTTTCAACTGCAGCATTTGTAGCAGCTTCTATCGCTGATTTTGAAAGTTCTTTTCCTGCTGATTTAGCAGCAATTATTGCAGTTTTTCCTAAATCAGTAGCAGCCATCTTTTTCAAAATACCTGATGACACTCTTGTTACACCTGATGATGCTGCTCGTTTAAATAAATTTTTTATTATGTCGAATATACCACTTCCTCCAACAACATATATTTTTTTATATCTCTTATTATTAACAATTAGTATTTTTATGTACTATATATTTTTTTTATATACAATGAGATATAATTATAAAAGAATTTGTATTGCTTTATACTGTTCATTATCTATTTCATTTTGACGTAATAATTCATCACAAATTGCAACACCTTCATTTCTTGCTCCAGTGTTACCTGCTTTCCATGCAGCTATACACAAATAAAGCCGATCAACTAATGCATTAGGGTCACTAGGAAGAATTATAGTTTGTACTCTACCTCCAATTCCTTTTCCTCTTGATTCACGCTTCCTATTTTCTTTTATGTCTTTCCAAATAGGAGCTATTATATCTCTGTATTTTACACTTCGAGAAGACTTTGGTTTGTATGGGTTTTCAGAAGTAATTGCATCTGTTTGTATTAATAAATCTTGATATTTTTTAAGATCGTCTTCACTATATACTCCTTTATTAGGATTAAACTTTACTATCAATTCCCAAAGACCAGGAGTACCATAATATTTTTCATCATCAATAATTATATCGTTATCATTAATATGTATTGGTTTTTTTCCAATATAAAATATACCATCTTCATCACGTATCCCAAATGTAGTATCTGTAGATTTTTTACTATTAGCATACATTCTTAGATAATCTTTTGTAATTTTTCCTAGACTCATACCATCTTGGCTATCAAGACTATCTAATCCTGACTGTACATTAGTTTCATTAAAATCATTCTGCTTTACTCTTTTTTTAGTATGTAAGTAATCTTTAACAATTTTATCCCTTATTTCAGGATCTTCAATTTTTAGAAATGGCATTTTGCGTTTTTTATAAATAAAGATAAAAAAACGTAAAACGTTATGTTTTGACGTTTACATTTTTTCTAAATCTGCTTTGGAGTATATTAATCGCTTCATCTCTTCCTTGATTAATGAATAATTCTTTAGTTTGTTCATTTATTAATTCTTTTGAATTTGGTCTAATTTGCTCAAGCATAGCTTTAAATTTTTCAAGTTCACTAAGTATTAGTTTAAATTCATTGTCATCTATATTTCCATCTACTAAAGCTTTAGAAATATAGTCACTTATTGTATTTAGTTTTGAGTCAGCAAGTATTTTAATCTTTTCATGCTTTTCTGCTTTTAAATTTAATTTTTTATTAACTTGTCCTCCTATTAATGATAAAACACCTGCTCCTAAAGCTGCACCTTCACATGCAATAGCTACTGGTGTCGCAACTATTGTTGCTAAAAAGCCAATTCCAATAGTTCCAAGTGCCATAGTGCTTGCTAGTAATGAATTATCAATAGCTGAAATTATTTTTACAGCTCTATGTTACTTTTTACTTAACCTATTTCTCTTTTGTCTCTCACTCTCTATTTCCTTTTGAATATCGCTAATTGTGTTTAGGCGATATAGATGTGCACTAATAATCTTATTTTCTTCATCAGGTGCACTTGGAAGATTTGGATATAACCGATTAATATTTTTAACATTTTGTATATCTGAATAAATATTATTACATAGCTTTTTGCAATTAAACTCCGTTTTAATAAGTAAAAATAGTTTTTTTAAAAAAATTTTTTAAAAAAATAATTGCAATAAATTCACAAAACATAAACTATCCCCTTTTTTAATCAATATATCAGAATCAGAGTTATTAACAATATTTATCATAATATCTTCAACAGTCTCTGATATTACAGAGTTTTGCAAACTTTACATTTTTCGTTTAAGTTCTTCTTTTAATGAAACTAACACAACACTTTCATTAACTACTACACCAAACTTTAAAAGAATATGTTGATGTGATAGATATTTTATTGTAATGTCTTGTTGCGCAAATATTTCATACTTATTATTATCTATTAATACTGAAGGATGCTCTAAATCTTTGAATATCTTTGCGTATACTTTAGAATAAATAAGTTGATTTGGAGGTTCACGTGGTATATTTCCTAAAATATGTAATGACATTTCTTTTTATCATATAAAGAAAATAAATTTAATAAATCATAAAAGTATATTCAAAAATGGAATATTAGCAAATGGTGAATTTGGTCCTAATAATAAACCTGATCCTGTTGATGTATATCCATTTGCACTACGTAAGTACAATCCATCACCAATAGAACTACCTTTACTCCATGGTCTCAAATATAAACCATTTCCTGCAGCAGTCATTTTAATTCCTTTTCCATTCTTTTTTAAGTACACAACACCCCATCCAGCAATTTTATCAACCATAGCTGATCCAGCTGCTGAACCTACTCCTGCTAATAAACCTGATGTAAGAGCTGGATGAACGCTTGATACTAAAAATCCTCCAGCACTGCCAAGGAAAGGTAATAGTGCTCCTAGAAATCCACCCTCTATTTTAGAATTGTGATTGAGTTGCGCTTTACTTAAATTAATTATCACACCAGTACCATTTTCATATGCTTTCGTAATTTTATTCAATTGCCTTTTTGTTACAGCTAATACATGATCACCATTAAGATCTGAATGAGCTAATTTAATACTAACTCTATAACCACCTTCATCAATTACTTTTTTAATTTTTTTCAATTGCCCTTCTGAAATATTTACTTTAATATTAGTTTAATTACTCATTTTTATATGTAAGTAAAATAATTTTTTAAAAAACTACGAAAATTTTTTTACGACTTATCTACTTCTCTTATATGAAATCTAATAGTTACTTGTTCTCCTCTTAAATCCAAAAGATTTCCATTTTGATCAACCATTCTAGTTTTCATTTTTGATATTTGTTTTAGTATTAGTTGTGAATAAATTACATAATTCGGCTTTTCAATAATTTTATATCCAGGACCTACATCTGGGAAAAATGAATATATAACGTTACTAGTTGCTCCATTTACATACGATGATTCTATTATATCGCTTGTTACTAGTATACTATTAACACTTAATATGTATATTAGTTGATATATAGTATCCTGCTGAATATACTCCACTGTTAAAACCAAAAATACTTCTAATTGAATTTGAAGGTGTAAAATCAACTTTATAACCAGCTGCAAGAGTTAAATTTGCATTTAATGTATTCTTATTTGCTACAATTGTAATATTTGCAACTGCTGAAGTTGCATCACCGTTTAATATCATCGTCGATTGGATGTAATTATTTATATCAACAACTTCATAAGATCCAACTGGAATGTTTATATCCTTCCAAGTTGATCCATTATCTTTGCTATATCTAAAATTATTGTTTGAAGAATTAATATTAGGAAAACTGTAAGATGTATCTACTAGAGCCATTTCATATTCTCTGTCTTCTCTAAATTTAATAACAGGGCTAAAAATAGTTCTTAATAAACTACTATTTCCGCTCACTAATAAACATGTCATTTTTATATAAGGTTATATTTTTTTCAAAAATTAGGTATATAAAAATTATCAAATCCACTTCTATATTTTCCATCAACTTTTTCAGAAGATAAATCTATTACAACAAATCCATGCTTTTTCTTCCATGCAGTTCTACATAACTTTTTAAACTCATCCTCTGACATATCACTCAATACATGATCTTTATAAATATGATTTAAATTCTTTGAATCTTGTGGAAATAAACAAATAAAATTTGCATTTTCTCTTTTAGTCTGTCTAGGCAACATAAAATAATTTTGTGCAAGATAGAAACAATCTACATTACTATGCCTCCCTCTTATATAATACTTCTCACATTTATTTTGCTTCGTCAGTTGCAAATCATCAAATATCATTAAATTATTATTACTAGCATCGAGATCTTCAGGATCTGGTACATCATCTGCTGTTTCAAAAAATTTACACTCCATATCAACTTTACTATTTTTCTCATTAAACGTTTTTGAAACTTCTTCAATAACTTCTTCAGGATTTTCTATTTTGTCCTGATACTTAAACAAATTAAGAATAACTTCTTTTGGTAATTTTTTTCAAAAGATTGCTCTAATATTTTGTATTCTGGTTGAAAAAGAGACTTTCCAAAAACTTGTAAATTATTATAATCTAACCAACCAGGTCTTAAAAGTAGATTTAATAATAAAGTAGTTTTTCCACAACCCGACTTTCCAACAATAATTCCTCTTATACTCCTAGGAAACAGCTTATTAATATTTCTCTTATTGCTACTCTCATTCCATGGCAAATCTATAATATCCATTTTTTATATATCAAGATTTTTTATAAAAAAAAAATTTTTATATATATTAAATGTTGTACTGCGTTAAATGTAGAAAAAAAACAAATACACTAAACTTGCAAAATGTCGTGAGTAAAAACAATAGAAATATGCAACGTGGAAATTGCGCTATTTGTGGAAGATTAAAAACTCAATTTGTATCCTCAAAAAAAGGAGGAGATTTAGTGAGTTCGATTAATTCAGCAACACGTAAAATAAAACTACCATGGTCGAAGTTTCCAGGTGAAATGCATTTACCGGGAATGAACTTTGCAGGTCCTGGTACTAATTTAGATGAACGATTAACTTCTACTGACGCATATAAAGAATGGAGTAAACCTATAGATAGAGTTGATAATGCAGCTTACCATCACGATCTTGCTTATAAATACTTCAATGACACAGCAAATAGAAATTTAGCTGATAAAATTATGATCGAAGAAATGGATTCTATTAAAAATCCAACAATACGTGAAAGAATTGAACGAGGTATTATAAAACCTATTATATCATCTAAAGCAAAATTTGAATTGGGTTTTGAAACTACTCAAAAAAACTACAAACGATCAAAGAAAAAAATTTGAAATGGACTGAAGAACTTGCAAACGAACTTCATAAATTAGCTGTAAAACATTTCTGAAAAAGAAAAGTGATTGTAAATGGAATCGATGAAATATGGGCTGCTGATTTAGTTGACATGCAATCTTTGTCCAAATTCAATGACGGTATAAAATACTTATTAATGGTAATAGATGTTTTTTCTAAGTATGGATGGATTGTTCCATTGAAGAGTAAAACTGGAGTTGATGTTGCTAATGCTTTAAATAAAATCTTCCACGAAAGAAAGTGTCAAAAAACATGGGTAAATAAAGGCTTAGAATTTTATTATAAGCATGTTAAAGCTCTAGGTGTTCAGTTATACTCAACTGAAAATGAAGAAAAAAGTTGTGTAGTTGAACGTTGGAATAGAGCAATTAAAGATAAAATGTTTAAGTACTTTTCTGCTAATTCTACTAGAAAATATATTGACGTCTTAAATGAAATGGTAAATAAATGCAACAACACAAAGCATTCTTTCATTAAAATGACACCAGTTGAAGCTAGCAATAAAAAGAATGAAAATATTGCTTAGTTTAATCTAAATAGAAATGTACGATCAAAGTCTGTAAGACCAAAGTTTTCAATTGGTGTTAGAGTTAGGATAACTAAAAAGAAAGGAACGTTTGAAAAAGGATACACACCGAGATGGACTGAAGAAGTTTTTACAGTGTCACAAGTTCAGTTCACAGATCCACCAACTTAAAAATTAACTGACGATAATGGTGAAGAAATACAAGTTACTTTTTATGAACAAGAAATGCAATAAACGGATCAAAGCATATTTAGGATTGAATAAGTTATTCGCACACTTAAAAACAAATCATTAGTAAAGTGGTATGGATATCCTGATTCGTTCAACTCATGGGTTGATAATAAAGAATTGATAAGTCTGATGTATTAGAACATGTTTTCTTTTATGCGTAAGTTGATGAAATTGATGTAACCATAATATATTAATATATTATTGTTGATATGGATGAAATATGATATGAGAATATGGATAGGGATATGGTTGAAAAAACCCGCTTTTTATACTACTTAAGTTAATTGGTAATACCACAAATTATATGATACTACTCTGGAGTCCTTAATACAAAGAAGGGGGGGAAGGGAACTTTATTAATTTTTGGAAACATTCCCACTCATTCTAAGCTTATTTAGACCCCGGCCCCGTTTATTAGTTTTTAATTGTTAACAACAAAAAATTATTATCTCAAAACTATAAAAAAATATTATTTTTATAAGATATTGACTAAAATTACCACCACCCCGTTTATTCCCACCCACCCTTGTATTAAGGACTCGAGAGTAGCTCTGTTCTCTCGGGATGTAAACAAAAACCACAGTAATACGGTTCAGTAGTAATATGGGTGAATATTTTATATAACTAACGTATTATACGTTATAGAAGATTATCTTCTATACGGTGCAAAAGCTATGAATACTATTACCACGACAAAATCAGTGTAACCACAGTGCAGGCATAAAATTCTTATTAAGTATGATATCATTACAATTTCCGATCTTTATCAAACAGACTATTTTTTAAATCAATTATTAATTGATGAAGTATTTAGAAAAAAATTTTAGCTTTGGTTGGGAGGGGGGCAATGCGCCCTTCGTTGGTTTAAGAATATTTTTGTAGAAGTCTTATAAACGATAGTTTTGTTATACTGTGAAAAACATGCTACAAAAATGTGTTGTTTTTTTTCCTTTTTGTCAAGTTACTTTTTACATATCCTTATTTTGAAATGACTGACTATCTAATAACGTACAATGTCCAGATTTTTATTATCCTCCAAAGCTTTTAGACCTTTTAGAGGTGTACGTTATTAAAAATAAATTTTTGATAATTAATCTTTTTTTTTTTTCCTAAGGGCATAGGAATTTTTTATTGGCTTTAAGAGCTAGTTCATATTGAGTTTTTCCTGACGTGATTTAGTCTGCGCTCAAAATCCGCGCTGACTATATTGGCTGTACAATTTAGAATCGGGCATAATTTATTGCGGTAAATAGTTGAACGCTTCTGTTTTCATGTTTTTTGTAAACTGGCGGTAACTGTCTTTGGCAATTTAGAAATGGGCTTTTCATTACGATTTGTAAAATTTATATGAAGCTGAAACTCGCATCGAGTTGAAGGACGTGCTCAAAGAGCAATGTGGCTAATAAAGCTTAAAGTGTTGTTGCAATTTAAAATGAAAGAAGTCATGCAATGTTGAAAACTGTTTCGAATCAGTAAAAGATCAAGATTATTTAAATCTGTGCTTAAGTGCATAAATAATTTGAAAGGTTTTAATGAAAAGTCTTGAAACATGTTTAATAGAAGTCATTTGTTGCATTCATAAATAAAAAACGAAATAATAAGTGAACGCCTGAACGTGTTCTTTGAAATCGATTTATGATGACTCGAATCTTGGTTATTCTATTGTAATTGCTTATCTAATTTAAGTTCTTTACATATTAGGAAGTTTAAATTGTTGAATTTTTTTGTACTTGGTCATTAATGTTGTATGTTAAAAGTAATTACCTTTTAACTTATATGATTAACTGAATAATATAGGATAATCTATTATTGGTTCGAAACAGGGGCTGATTGAGCATTTTTATAGTGTTTGGGGATAAAAAGCTAAACTTTCAGACATAAAACAAACTCCAAAGCATTTACAAGCATTTACATGTGTATAGTTATGTTAAATAAGGAATTAACAATAGTTTGTTGCTGGATAGCTCAGTTGGTTAGAGCGTCAAATGTTGGTCAATAACGGGCGCTATTTAGGATTAGTCTTAATGATTATTTGTGGCTATTCCTATGCTAAGCCAACAATATCTTTGGATATAACATTGTATAGCAAAGCATAGCATGAAAATTAAAATGAATAAAAAAATAAAGGCTTTTCTAAAAATTGCGATAATGTAATAAATAAATTGAAGTCTCGGAACAAACTTTCCCCTTTCTGCAGCAAAACACAGTTGAACAGAATTGCCAATTTTGAGACAAAATAAATAGTTATTTTATTATTTATGCTATATTCAGTAAAATAGGCATGAATTTAAGGTTTGAGCTTATTATTAAGGTTTATTTGGTTGCTATGGATACCAATATTTTTGCAGAGCAGCAACCTACTTTTTGTAGTCGTTTGGTTGCTATAGATACCTTATTATGCATAGCAACCAGAGTTGGGACTTACTTTGCAACTTCGCTTCATGCGGACATTCCACTTGGTAGCAAAGTTGCGAAAGCGCTTTCACCGTTGCGGACCAGGTCGCTACAAAAAACAAATCTTAAACGCTACTCGGCTACCATTTAAATTTAGGCACCATTTAAAGTTGTTTAAGTTGCAGACTTTCACATTTACTGCAAAAAAAAAAATTAAAAAAAATGAATCTTTTAAAGTATCAAGAGTTTCCTGTGTTATCAAAATAATCTCAGATGTGTGCAATTTGATTTTAAAACATTGAAAACGCGCTTTATATAAATGTCTGAAACTAACAGTATTAATTATATACATGCAATCGCGTTATTCTAGACTCATTAAAATAATCTTTATCTAAAGTTGAACAATAACTTTTAAAAATGCAATTGCACAAGGACTGCTATCTTTTTATAGTGACAAATTATAAAAAATTTAATGTATTCAATTTTCTTTACACTTTTAACGGTTTTAACGGTAAGGTTCTTTCAACTGTAGTTTTTGTCCTCAAATACAGTTTCAATAAGTTAAGATGGCCATGTGGGATAAATACCAAAATGCCAAAACCCAAATATATATATATATATATATATATATATATATTATATTATATTTTTAAATGAGCAACTTATATCATGATATGTTATTGTAGATACGGGTAAATGGCAAAAATGCGGAAATTTTCAAAGTGTAAAATGTTTATTGTAAATTTCTCCTAATCCATAAGCTTACCGGTGCCCCAACAAAACATATAAGTTCATTTTGTTGCTTTGTGCAAAATAGATTTAACCAAGGTTTTATCAGTTTTAAATAAGAAGCCCAAATTTTTTTTTTTTTTTTTTTGTTATTCACCTCCTCAAGGCCGATAAAGCCACTACAGATGAGGAGGTTACTTAATAGTGGTTATAACCCTCTCTCAACTCTATAACTCCGAAACACAAACCTTGACAAACAAGGCCGCTGCGCGGAGAAACAAGTTGAGCGCGGTACTACCAGGGACGTGGTGGGGATCGAACTCGGAACCTCCCGCTTATGAAGCGAGCGCTTTACCACTACACCACTACCGCATATAAATAGACAATGTATACTTATGGTGTGGTCTGATAAACACTTTACATGACTTGAGAGCCATTTTTTCATCAATAAAAGTGAATGTCTTTTTGCATACAAAGAATTTGTAAGGACTTTGAGAAAACTGTTCGAAAATGTGTGCATCACTTAGGGTTACATAAAACAATGACTCCTAAATTACGCATTTTAGTAGAGTTAATAATGCCTTAAACAAAAAAACCCAAGTTTTTATTTTTTTAATTAACATTAACATTATAAGTTCATTCAGGTTAGTATCACTTTTTTAACGATGAAAATTATTAAGAAGAATATTAATATTGTTTCTTTTTTATGTGCTCTTTTTATTTAAAGGTTATTTAAAGTTTATCATTCTTTCATTTTGTTAAGCAGTTGATATACAAAGCGGATTTTTTTGCTCGGATTAGGTTTTTTTATAGTCGCCCAAGGATTATACTTTTTCTTTGTTTTATTAATCTTGGAGATAAAATATTCGTAATCAGTACAATTGTTAGAAATTAATAAAATGAACATTTGATCTTCGGTTATATGCAGAAATAAAATATTCCAGTTGATTGATGCAATAAAGTTTGAAATTAAATCATAGTCACCTTTGCTGTAACTAAACAACTGAGACTCACTTTCGGTTAACGATTTTTAAACTAAAATTCCTCAAGTGATACTAAAGCGGCCCTTAGTATTATTACCTAATAAAGCATTAGGAAACAATTTTTAAAATAGAGTTACTGCAAACTTATCAGATGAATATTTTAATTTTTTTTTAATCTCTCATTCTAAAGTCTATATCTCTGCTTTTACATTTATTTTAGTTTATATAGTGAACAAAATTTATTATTATTATTTTTTTAATTTACGAAATTTACCAAGAGGCTTGACGATAACGGGGCTTCTTCTTACCTCTGCTATCAGTGTTGCTAATCATGTAAATACTGTCAGCAATATATGAAGCTTGCTTTTATCAAAGAATGAATAGAGATTTAAAGATTTTTATATTAAGTTATTTTTTGTGTAATGTCTCTCAATATACTTTCCGTGAATGAGAATTGATGAGTTAATAAACTTAATAAATTTACTATCGACACCGTGCTCTCTGCATATACGAAGATTGATTACCCGTGTTTCAAAAAAGTGTTATTAATAGGCAAATAATTCATAAGAATTTCAATAGTTTACGCACTGAAGTTTTTAAAATAAAACAAACTTAATATAAAATTTTTTGCAAAAATACAAACATTCGTCATAAGTAGACCAGCAGGATAACCGTCATCAGGTAGTGTATAATTAATGACTGGTTATCTACAATAACACACAATTAGTATCAAATAAAAATAAATTTCAACTTAACCCGGGGCGGGGTAAACAACATAAAAAAAGTAATAATATAAAAGTGATTCTTTTAATAATAGTAGATGCCGAATTCCTATATTTTATTTATTCAAATAATTTGTGCACGTTTTTTTTACATACATACATTTAAAAATATAAATACAAATCAAGCTTACATAAACATACAAGCATATATTTTTTTATTTTTATTTGTTTCTTAAAACATTACTCAAATTTCAACTACAATGTTTAGACAACTTTAATTTCTCTTAAGTTTCAACGACAGACAGCTTTGTACTCAGCTGTAAATTAGTCAAACATTAAAAATAAAAACAAAAATGAAACCAAGAAAAACAAAGAAAATAGAATTTAACAGAAATAATAATAATAATTTAAGTATCAATTAAAAGAAACATTTGAATAAAATGTTTCTTTTTCGTTTTTTATGGGTAATGTCATTTACTTATTTAAAAATGAAATTACATAAAATTTGAGGCAATATTTTACAACCAGTCCGATTCTTACGTTATCCATTTTTCCAAATCAGGATTGAGTATTTTTATGTATATATATATATATGTATGTATATATATATCATTTGCTTTTTTCAGCTTCTTATTTTACTCAGGGTAATTGCTTGTTAGCAACTGCTTTTTTTCTTATTCACCCAGCGTAAAGTATCTAAGTTAACAACAAATAAAAATTAAAAAGTAGAAGGAGGGGGGAGTCTAATGAGCTAGAGATGGGTGGGAAAATATTTCAAAAATTAAGGTGGTTCCTACATAATCAAAAGTTAAAATTTTTTCAAAAATTGGTTTTTTGGCAAATTTGATATTTAAGTGTAAAATTTAACGTGCTTTCTCGTGGTATATATTTTTTTTAAGTTTGTTTATGCTTTTTACAATATTTACTATTTTATACAGGTAGGTATAATTTTAGTGCCTAGCAACGGCCATAGCAACCGTTTTGTTTTTTTAGTTATTATGTTAAATGTACCTTGAAACTTAAACTAGTACATCTCTTTTGCTATTCTAATGTTGCCTTTGTATGTCCAAGTTGTTAAATATTTAATAATTATAAGTTATGCTGTTGCAAACTGCAAACAGCAGGCAGGCTTTTTTATAATAACTTTTTTCCTTTTTACTGTATTCTAATGTGTTTGTTGAAATTAATTATCATTTTAGTTAGATTCTTGTAAAATTTTAAAGATTTAATAAGGGAAACCTTCGAAATAACAAAAGAAAGTCATCAAGAAAGGGTGTTGGTGGTCGTGGTTGTAAAAAACCTGTTAATAATAAATTTGGTATCAATGGAAATAAAAAAAATGTAAATATTGAAAATATCACTAAAAAAAATGTACCATTAAACCAGCTGAACATTCTGGAAGTAGTGATGATTATTTTTTATTTATAAATTTTAAAATACTTATGGAAATGATAGCAGTTGGAAAAAAGTGTTGATAATTTGGGGAAGCTAATGTCACAATATCTAATAGTTTGGATGATAAAAAGGGATTTTCTCATAAAATTGTTTATTTTACACTTTTGAAAAAATGAATGGTTGTAAGCCAAGTGAAATTAATATTCATTTGGTTATGCCTTTTCGAGAAATTGGTAAAGGGCACGAATCAATTAAAACATTTGCACGATGTATGATATGCTCTTAATATCTAATACTGCCTTTAGAAATATTAATAATAAGTTATTTTCTGCATACGAAAATTCTGCACTAGAAAGTATGCAAAATGCTGCAAATGAAGCAAAAATGGAAGAAATTATCCCAGGTATACATTCTTGTTGTGTATCAATTGATGGAACTTGGCAAAAAAGAGGACACTCTTTGTTGAACGGTGTAGTGACAGCAGTAAGCAAAGGAAAGTGTTTGGATGTTATTTTTTTATCAAAACATTGTAGACAGTGTATATATGGGGTGGAAAAAAAGGGACGACATAATACACAAATTGGAAAGTTGTACATAATTGTAAAATTAACCATCAAAAGTCATCAGGAGCAATGGAATCCTCAGGTGCTATTGATATATTTCAGCAATCTGGAAGTCGAAATAAACTAGTTTATAATGAGTATCTCGGAGATGGGGACACAGCTTCTTACAAAGAAGTTGTTAAATCCAAACCCTACGAAGCACAGTTTGGTATTACACCTGTTAAACTTGAATGTATTGGACAAGTAAACAAACGAATAGGTTCTCGTCTTACGACACTAGTACAAGAATATAAAAATACCTCTACACCATTTGGTGAAAAAGGAAAATTGACAAACAGTTCCATCAATTCAATAACAAATTATTATGGTATTGCCATTCGAAGAAATCTAAAATTAAATTGCACTAACGATGAAAAAATTTATAAAAAATTTAACGATGAAAAAGTGGATAGGTGCTATCCTTCATCATTGTATCAACTTTTCTAACTTAGATAAGCGCCACATGTTTTGTCCACCAGGAGAAGAATCACGGTGTAGTTACAAGAATAAAAAACTAAAAAAACACAAAGAGAGGATTAATTTACCAGAGTGGATGTTTCCAATCTTGTCAAAGATTTTCCAAGATCTTTTAAATGATGACCTTCTTTGCAAGTGCATCCACGAGGAAACTCAAAATGCTAACGAGTTCCTGAATAATATTATCCGGATGAAATGTCCTAAGCAAGTCTTTGTAGAATGATCAATTCTACAGTTAGGTGTATGTAGTGCTATTCTACAATTTAACGAAGGTCCATTTGGATGTGTTAAAGTGTATGAAAAACTTGAAATACAGACCGGTGTCTGTTTTAATATTATATTTAAAAAAATGAACCAACGCAGCATCCAAAATTTACTTATTAAAACATCAGATAAGACTAAAGCAAAAAGAAAAAAACTAAAAGCCATCAAGAAGGGTTTGGATAAAGACTTATATAAAGAGGGAGGAGAAACTTATTTAAAAGGAGGATTTTAGCTTTAAAAACAAATTTTTTTTCTTGTTTTTTGATTTTCTACCATATCGTTTTTCAAGAAAATTGTCTCACGGAAATATCATAACTTTTAAATTAATAGCGATAACTACTTGAAATTTTCAAAGCTTATTCATCCAGTGTACTGCTATTGCCTGAGTTTTTTTCAAATAAATTTATTTTTTGTAAGTTGTGGTTAGGGAACTAAGATTGGAGGCCGAGTCGCAGATTTTTTGAAAATACAGTTGTTTTGAAGTATAACTTTTAGTAGAAACAAGATCTTTTAATAAAAAAAACTCACGCACTAAATACAGGTAGCTCGCACAAGTATACCAAGTTTGAAAGTAAAATAAGCTTTTACTCATGAGTAATGGTGTTTCTAGTAAACTCTATTTTTTGGGGTTATTTTGACTCTTATAGGCTTCTATGTGATCATCAATATATCTTTGGAGTTCAAAAATAGATTTTTTTTTTACACATTCTGTACCTACTTTTGAAAAAATTAATGCTTCATGATTAAAAAGAAATTTTTTTTGATTACTTAAGAACCACCTTAATAAACGTCTATTTCTGTCTATTAAGCATCAGAGAGTAATCAAATAATAATGTAAAAGTAAAATTAAGCGAGAGTCTTTCCATTAATTATTTGTTGCAATAAACTAAGACATAGAAGTTGTAAACTTTATTTGGCTATGAGACTTGGAGATCTGAAAACCAGTTGTGGCATCTTAAAACTATATGGTAGTGAGGTTGGTATCTTGTGATCTAATTAAGAAGTTACAACTATTTTTTGGCGTAATTATAGCGAAACAGAATATTAGACTTAATGTTTTTAATACAAAAAAATTTAAATTTATAATTATTATAAAAAATGTAATTTTAATTAATGGTAAATTTAGCTGTTAAGCATAAAAGGTTTGTTTCAGTGCTAAACATTACGAAAATAAATCGTAAAGAACGTTTAAATTGGCAATAAAAACTCATAAAAAACTAATAATTATCGTGTCTAATAGATTTATTAATGCAATAGAAGTAATTATATTGAGAATAAATAGGAAAATGATTCTAAAAACTATGTTGTTGGCGTTCTAGAAGTTTAGATTTTCATTATTACGACATTAGTTTATTTTTTAAATGAGTTCAAAAATGTTAGATAGGATTATGTTGGTTGATAGTGAGTGCAGTGAGTATTTGAAGAGTAAATATTTTATTAATCTATCTTAATAATTAGGCATGAGTGTGGATGTTGTATATATAGAAGGACGCATTATTTTTTTTTTTTTTATCGTATTACAATATTTAGAAATAAGAACTTGTATATATTGCTCTATCTTTTTAAGGATTGGGATTTAAATCCGACGAGAAGATAATGTTGATTGAAAACATTACAATGACAGAGATTTTTTCTATTAATAGTTCTTTATTAGTAGGAATAATCTCTGTCATTGTATGCTTTTTTTCATCGAGCACTGCTCAGAACAGCTATTGATGAGTATTTAGCAAGAGTTTACGTGTATATTATATATCATTATAAATTTTTGTCAATAAATAAAAAAAGTTTGTATTTTATATTGAGCATAAATTTATTCCTCAGAGTTACTTAACATTTTTATTTAAGTTAAATTAAGAAAAAAGTTTATTATAGCAATATCTTAAGATTTTTTACTCAATGTCATGTGTGACTAGTTGATATAATGGTCGTGATTTTTTTTATTTATTTTGAAATTTTAATTTAGGAAAAAGCTGCTGCAGGTGATTCAAAAGTTATGGTCAGTTTACATTTAAACTTAATTTTTTTTATCATAATATGTAATAAATAAAAAAATTTTCAAATAATGTAACTTCAACTAAGCTCAAAAGATGAATGTAAACATAGGGCTTTCCTTTGGATTTGCTGCGCACGGGGTCAATCTAATTGTGACGCCCCTCTCTCTAGTAATTGTAGCGCACATAGGCTTTTTGTATTGCCACCAATACTAAATAAAATTTGTCCCAATTACCACCCTTTTAGGAACAGCCCTACGTATAAACTTGTATAGATATATATTTATATACGTACTTATGCACATATGTATATACATATTCAAATACATATACACTAGATAAAATCATTCAGTTTAGAATGTATACACTAGTATACGCACAACCATATACATACGTGTATGTATATATAAGTAAACATATTATAAATATATTTACTTACATGGATATATATACATATATATATACATGTATATATATATATATATATATATATATATATATATATATATATATATATATATATATATATATATATATATATATATATATATATATATATATATATATATATATATATATATATATATATATATATATATTCCTTTATGCCTGAAATATTTTATTTATAGACTTGTATACATATACATACATGCATGTATATGAATATCAGAAACTTGCATTTATATACAAAAGCGAGTATTTACAAAATATAGCAACATTTAATTAAAAATACAACCTTATCCCAATCTACATCATCAGTCGGTGGTGTAGGTTTATAAACAAAATTGTTTCCACAAACGTTTATTCTCCTATCTGCTTTTTCAAAAGATTTATATATTTTTAAAACCTTTTGAGTAGTTAAAATTAAATTTTTTTTAATTTACTGCATTTTTAATTAAGTTAGATCTTTTGGGAAAAACTTAAAACGCGGATTATTTTTCGTGTTCAGAAACAAAAAAATCACTTTGAATAAATAAAGTTTCGGTAAAATGCAGATTTAAATAACTAAATGATATTTGCATGAGTTTGTTGATAAAATTTCACGGGGAATAAAATCTAATTCGAATAATTGGGAACTTCTCAATTGTTTATTTTGTTTGCGCTCGCTTCCCTAGGTGCTTGCTCATAAAAAGTAAACGTGTGGGGACCTTTCTCACTTCGTGTAGATTGGTTTTCACTCAGTTAAGTAGTGCCAAAGGCCTCGTGGTGTGCTGTGGAGACCACCAAAATGTGAAAAAACGGATAAGAGTGAACAAGCTGGACAAGTTTTATTCATTTTTTATGTTCAATTCGTCGAGATAGTGATTGGCACTAGCATTTTATGCAAAAGGCTTTGAAAACATTCTCTAACATCTTCATTTGATAGCGAAAGACCTAGTTTTGCCCTTAGAGTTGCTGTTGAGGCTAGGAAAGAACAGCAGGACACTTTTATTATTTTTTTCATCAAAGATTTATATAGAATACGATCTTTACTACACAATTGCCTTGCCTTTGCAAATGCAAAGCGAGCCACCTCTAAGCTGCGATTGTCTGAACAAAGTCATCCTCTTTTTTTTTTGATAAAAAAAAAAACATTTTTTGTTTTCTTTTTCTCCATTTTGTCTCATTTTGTTAAATTTGATTTCAAAAGTTTCTTTGCTTTTACAAATGTTTGATTTGCTCGATTTGTTTTGTACTGGTATCTGTCGAATATATTGAACACAAACTTCACCAAACAATTGTACTCATGTGTATCTAAATGAGAGGTGCGTAGAACCTAACTTAGTTTGTAGAGAACTGCACAAAGTTTTGTTTAAACTCAAAAATTTGTTTCCTTTTCATCCCGGCAAATTAGTTTGGCTCAAGGGCGCACTGCAAAGTCAAAAGTGTACAGACTTCCACGTACAAAGTTGCACAACGTAAAAGTGCAAAATAGACGTGCACTTAGAGAATTGCAAATAAACTTGTTGGTCGGCTCTATTATAACTTATTATCCAAGTTGTTAGCATGTCCTTTATTTGAAATAAATCAGTCGAGTTACATCCAGACAATTGTAATGATGCTTTATCGTTTATTAAAAATCTACTAAAGTGTATTAATGAAAATAAATACTTTTTATCGTCCGAGCCTTTAAACCTTTCTCTTCAAGCTTGGCAATGTATACTTTTCTAATTGTGTCAATTTCAAAATAAATGGAAATCTCTTGCGTAGCACCAACAATTTGAAAAAACCGTTTTACATCAGATACTGTTGTATCAGCTGATATAGACTCTTTTTTTGTCTGGACCAATCAAAAAATTTTTGAACTCGTCAAGTAGAATTTCTATGCTTTGATGTAGAGTTGTTGGAGAACAATCCTTCGGAAAAAATAGTTCAACCTCAGTGTCACTTGATTCATTTTCTGAATAAGAAAACTCACTGCTTGTTTTGTCAATATTCGATTCATCATTATATTTATTTATATACTTCTCGATATTGTCCAGATTTTTTGTTAACATTAGTGTTGACAGATCGTCGGTGTTTTTGGTTTTGGCTTTATAACTTAGTTTTTTTGCAGTTATTTATTATACATTCCTTTAGTAAGAAAACTCACGATATTGTCCAATTTTTTTGTTAACATTGACGATGGCAAAAAAATGGTTTTTGCTGTATAACTATCAAGCATGGTAGTAACGAGCTGGTTATTGCTGTATAACTACCAAACATGTTTGTAACAAACTTAGCTAGAATCCTTGGATTAGATTATGTAATTTCTTAATAATAATAAATATTTTACATCATTTTAACTAGGGAATATGGCAGAATAACATCTTTTTTTTTAAATAATAAAAGTGGCGAACTCTCCCCGGTCTACCCTACAAACATGTCAGTAACTTTCATAGACTGATATAACATTGGCTTCTTGTTGATTTATTAAATTAATAATTATAAGATTTAATTAAATTTAATTTGGTTGAAAATATAAGTCTCTAAAATCGGTTGAGTTAAAAATTGATCGAAAATGAAAACGTCATAAATAGGTCGAATTAAAAAAAAGGACTATAATCGGTTGAAAACAATTTAGACCTCAGTTGGACATCTAAATATTGTTTCCACTTTTTTGTAGATGTTTAATTTTGTAGATCAAGTTTGTAGGTGCAGGTTTTTGTACGTTGAGGTACGACTCTTTCCGTTTGGCGCCCCAATATATCCCCTTGGATATCCCCTTGGATATCTGCCCCAGATATCCCCCTGGATATCTGCCGGGCGGCAGATTATTGGACAGCTTTCAAAAGCTTTCTCTTGAAACCCCTTCCCCCTCCCTCCTCATTTAGGCGGCCCTTGATAAAACAAACAAAATAAAATAAAAAAAAGAGGAACTAAAAAGTTTTTAAAAAATGCGATTAATGATAATGATAAATGTCAGTAATTATTTAATTTAGTTTTTGAACTTACAGGGTCATTAAATTTAAGATTAACTTAAATTAATTACATTATTTTTTAGTTGATGTAGTGTTTTAGATGATTTTATTTAACACTATTGATCTGTTTTAAAAGAGAAATTTGAAACAAGATAAATTTAAATCTGTGTGTAATAAACACCGCTTTGATTTAATGATATAGTAATTAAGTGAAATATTCTTCTCGGCAACAATGTTTGGAAAACTTTTACTCAAAAATGGCTCACGATTCTGAATGGAATGAGCACTCAGTTTTGAATAAGATTTTGGCACAACAAAATTATTTATGGAAAATCTTGTACAATACTTATGGTGTATTTCTTTAAAATAAGTTTTCAAAATTTTTGGAGCCAGTCTTCATTTTTTTTTTCATAACCTTTTATTTTATTTTATTTTACTTTGCCATTTAATAAAATTTACAACGAGAAAGATTGTACATATATAATAAATGGCCGGAGCAAGAAGAAGACGCATATTGTCTTATCGCCGAGCCCCATTTACATTGTCGTCTTCAGTTTATAAAACAAATTAAAAATTAAAAGTTTTAGAGGTTTTTTATTTAGAGGTTGAAAATTATTTAGTAAAACACAGTATATTACAAATAGTAAATCATTTAGATGCATATTTTTTTCTTTTAGCTATTTATTTATTTTTTTTTTATGAGAAGAAAGTAAGAAACAAATCAAAATAAAAATAAGTGAGTAATGCAGACTTTTTTCAGTTTAATTATTTTAAGTACTAATATAAAAAAAAGTTTTTAAGATCAAAGTTATTTTCTAATAGAAATCATTTAGATTCTCTTTTGAATTGTTCTGGAGAGACGTTTAGAAGAATTTTATTTTTAATAATACTTTTCAAAAAACTTTTCCATATAAATGGTCTACGGTATTGAATTTGAAATGAACTGAGTTTTAAATAATTATATTTAAATTAATTAGATATATAATATTTAAATTAATAAGATCTTGGAACAACGGAATCATTATTTGAAAATTTTGTGGGGTATTTATGAGTTATTTCGGTGAAGTAAGAGTGAAATATGAGGAGGTAATATGTGAAATATGAAGTTGGTTATTACACTTAAGTACAAAAAATTAAAAAAAAGTTGCTTATAAATGAAGATATGCGGACTTTTTTTTTTTTTTAAAGACCTTACTTTTTAGCCCCCTCCTTGGCGAGTGACAAAACCTACCCCTACCAAGTTTACGTTGAAAAGGTTCATAAGGAACAGCTTTACTAGCTCTAAATACAATTCTAACTAGGGCTGTACCGGATTCAATTTTTCCAAATCCGGCCGGAGCCTGATTTGCCGGATTTAAATTGACAAATCCGGCCGGAACCGGAGCCTGAGCCGAATTTCGAAAGCAAATTACAGGAGCCGAAATCCTGTAAATCAAACAATGTTTGAAATGATAAACAATGTTGACCATTTTCAATACCAAGTGACAACTTTTTTCTATTAAACTTCATTTTTTTTATCAAAATAAAAGGAAAAATTTTCAAGCAGTATAAATAAAACAATATAATAGAACAATATAACAGAACAAATAGTTGATAAACGATTTTTTTCTATTTACTAAATTAATCTATATGCATAAGACTAAATAGTATTTAGTCTTTGATCAGTTTCGAATTGTACTTAAGAAATATTAGACGAGCTGCATTATGTGGAAGGAGTGAGCTGCGGTGATCATTGAAGAAAATATAAAAATATCCAGAGCTGGCAATCTCTGCATATTTTTACTCCACCACTGTAGTGGATCAGCGAGTCTATTTATTTCTGGTTCTACCAGATACTGGCTCAGCTGAGCTTCAATGCTTGTTGGCAATTGTTGTTCAGGTGCTGACGTAGATTAAACAATTTCATCAATACATCGCCAGAGTAATGATAATGATGTTGAAGAATTATCCAGCCGGATTTTTTTTGCTGGAACTTCTTCAATTTTGTTAATCTGCTGCTTAGCATGCTCAGATTGACTTTCATCTTGCATCGATACCCTCTGCACTGTAACTTTATTGAATGCAAGCAGAACCGCTGCCTTTGCAGCTGTCAGTGTTGCCTGTGATGAAAAGAATTTAGTTTTAAATCGTGGATCAACCAACGTCGCCACTGTATAAAGAGGTTTCTCCTCAATGTCTTTAAAACGCTCATCCAATGACTTAAGTAGTGTTGACTTCATAGTCTTTACACCTGCATCATTGCCTTCGTTTTTCAACAGGTTCCGCAGAGCTGTTACAATAAGGATAACCAGTGATATATGTGCTGTTTCATAGCTAACTTCACGAGTAGCCTCTTCAAACGGAGCCAGCACACAAACTTCATTCTCCGCCACAGACCATTGATATACAGTTCGGCAATAAGTCCCATCAACTTCTGAACAGTAGACAGTTAATGCAGTTAATGCTGTTCACATAGTCGGCGCAGCATGTAAAACGTTGAATTCTACCTTGTACTCACGTCTTGTATCAGCTGGTAGTCTGGTAAACAAAGTTCAGCCTACAGCTCCTTGAACCGACCAGTCGCAGACGAAGAATGCCTAAAATGACTAACTAATTTCTTAGCAATACTTATTATATCTGATACTGCCCGCTGGTTGAGCAAACCATCATGTACTCATAACTGAATAGTATGTGCAAAGCACCCAAGGCTATCTATGTTGGCATCACAGAAACATTTCGATATGTTTGCCGCATTATCGCGAAGTACGACATGACAGCGTCCAACGTCAATATTCCATTTGTCAAGCATCTGCTGAAAGGCAGTCATCAGTGCAGGGGCAGTATGATGTCCAATGAATGGCTTACAATCCAACACAAAGCTCATGTTTTCAAAGTGCTCTGTTAGCCAGTGGGCAGTTAAACCCATGAATAATTGCCCAGTATTGCCTGATGTCCATGAATCAGTGGTAAATGACAGAAATGGAGAAGTTGCTAGATCTAGTATTACCAATAGTTGAGTATACACTTCATCGTTTATTTCAGGAATTAATCGCTCTGAAAAATATTTCCGTGATGGAACAGTGTACCGCCTCTCTAAAACTCTCATCAGTTCAACGAAGCCTGTCTTCTGAACAACCTGAATCGGTTCCATATCAGTTATAATCATCTTAGCAATGGCACGATGAATTCTAACTGCTGTTGTTGATATCCCATATTTTCATGCGTGCAACTTGTTCTGGAATTGTGTACTGAACCATGGCTTTACTTGTTGCGGCAGTTGCACCAGGCTTAGCATTTGACAGTGCTACAGTTTCAGCTTTCTTCTGTGAGTCAGCAATTTTTATTTGCATTTCGTTGTATTCTTTAGGATGTTTTGAACGAAGATGTGTTATCATAGACGAAGTTGAAAACTTTTTAGGTTCACCAGCTTTACCACGTGACAAGATGCTGGGACACAGCAAGCATTGGCATTTTGAGCTGTCGCTATCCTTTAGTTTGAAGTTTTTCCCAAACTGGACTGCTTTTATCATTTTATCCTTTGCCTGCCATCTAGTTAAAAAAAGTTAAAACAAATCTTATGAATGACTATACAATTTTTGCAAAGTAGTTGAATGTAATATCTCAACATAAATATAACTAAACGTTAGAAAATTATTTATATTATATTCTTAATTATGTTTGAAATAAACAACTTTAAAAATTTGATATTTTGAATAAGCGTGAATGATAAGAAATTACTTAAGCGTGAAAGTAAGAAATTACTTCTAAAGATTGTTTGTAATAAATAAATTTTATTTAAATTATCAAAGAAAATTACGTTAATAACCCAGTGGGCACAGTATGTTTTTAAAACGTTCTTTGGACGTTTTTATTAGGTTTAAACCTTATAAAAACATCTAAAAAACGTTTTGAAAACGTTTTAAAAACGTACCGTGCCCGCTAGGAAGGTAGTTTTATTAATTAAATACTTTAAATAATTTAATTTTTAATTAAGTATGTATTTTTATAAATTTAAATCTTTCAGAAATATTTCAACGACTAATTTTTTCGAATTTCGAATTTTTTTTTGCTCTGAAGTTACCAATTTTAATTATCGCAATGAATGGAATCAATAACTTCAAAGGGGAAAAGAATTGTAAAGAAATGTAAATACAGATACCTTTACAAACATGGAGTACATAGAATATAGAATTACAAAGAACATTGATTTGTATAAATAAAAGCAAAAAAGATGTAATAAATAACTGACCAAAATTCAGAAATCCGGCTAAAATGTGGCCGGATTTCAAAACTTTTTGCCGGAGCCGGATTTAGGCCGGATTTGCAAAAATGGCCGGATTTCGGCCGGAGCCGGAATCCGGTACAGCCCTAATTCTAACAGCATGTTTTTGCTTGCTGTTCAGTTTTTTTCAACTTAACGTGATTTGTACTTGCTCAAAGGAAATTGCTGTAAAGTTAAATAACTATGTATAAAAGAAAAATATAAGTTTGTAAGGACCCAAAAAAAAATGTCTTTACTCTATAGATCATGCGAATGTTTTTAAAGATTTTTTTTTTTAATAGAGTTTATAGAAAATTAACTTAAGTTTGCTTTTAAATTTTATTTTAATTTATTTGGATATTGGTTAGAATAAGAGGTATTTCTTTAAATTTGCTTGATTTGTGAAAAAAAGTAAAACTTTGTTCTTTGAACATTCAAAGACAGTTTGTTGCATATAAACCATTCATTTAATTTATTTAGTTCTTCATTGACTACTTTAAATAGTGTTTCGTTATTTTTATGAGAATAAAAAAGATTAGAAGCTTCTGCAAATAAAATAAAATTTATTAAGTTTGATGTTGAAGAAAAATCATTAAACTGTAGTAAGAAAGGTAAAGGTTCTAATATAGAACCTTGTGGAACTCTATAAGTTAAATCATTTTTGGTTGTTTCCATATTGTCACATTATACGAACTGTTTTCTGTTCAACAATTAATTTTTTAACCAAAGTTTAAACCTTTTATTCTACTTTTTTAATTAGAATGGAAAAACGATAAAACGAAAAAACGATAGTTAATGGATAGTTAATGGATAGAAACGATGTTAAAAACTTTGGACAGATTAATGAAAACTCCTAATGTAAAACAGTCTTCTTCAAAGACATTAAATAAATGGTAAACTAATTCTACTATTGCGTGATCAGTTAAATGTTTTTTTTTTGAAACCAAATTGCTTACTGTACAACATTTTTAATTAAATAACTATATAGTCTATTGTACATTATACGTTCAAGCAATTTAGAAAAACAATTTAGAAAAAGACAGAAATCGGAAATAGGCCTGTAATTTGAGGAGTCTGGCTTATCGCCAGCCTTAAAAAAAGGAGTGACTCTTGCAATTTTCAAATTATCCGGAACTATACCTGATCTAAAGAATAGATTGAAAATATGAAATCAGAATGGTTCAACTATATCATAGACTAATTTTAATTTATTGACACTAACTATATCTGATCCTGCACTTTTGTTATTTTTTAGACTTAATAAGGCAGTTCCCAACTGAATTATATCTTACTTAGATTCTTTCATTTTTTTTTTATTAGAAGTCGTTAGGTAGGAATGAAATGTTAGTAAAGTTGAAGGAATATTTTGTGCCAAATCAGAGCTAACATTAGCTAAAAAGCTATTTTTTGTTAATGTTAGCTTCTAGGCAAAACGTTATTTTTATATTTATTTTAACCACTTATTTCTTTAATTGCATTCCATATTTGTTGTCAATTATTTTTAGATTTTTCTATTAGTTAAGAACAATATATTATTATTGAGTTTTTTTTTTTATTTTTTCTTATACTTTATATATATTATATTTTTATAATATATATTGCTTTATATATTTATATATATATAAAATATTTTTATAGTTTTTATATTTAATTTAATTTAAATAAGTTTTATCTTACTCGCAAAGTTTCTGTTTTTTCCTCGAGATTTTAATAATCCATTTGTTAGCCGTGGAGATAAAAGTGATTTTGAATTTATAGATGACTTTTCCGTGCAACGTCACATCTTTTTGTAAACATGTGCGCACATACATGAAGGCAGAAAACATTAAAACTTTACAAATATAAATTCATAATAATAAATACACTTTACAAGTGTTTTTTTGCATTTTTTTTATATCCTTAAATCAAATTTTGTCTTCTTTTTGAAAATTGATTGAAGTAATGAGTTATATTTAAATTCTGTTTTCTTTTTGAAAAATAATTAAAATAACCCAGACAGCAAGGATATAATGGTCCCGCACTGGCCCTGTGTATGCTACCGCACTAGACCAGCAACGGCTGCCGACGTTGGCGATGCTCCGTTTTGCTCTAAGGATTTTTCATTGACCAGCCGTGGCTAGCCAGTGATAACAAAACAAAAAAAAGGTATTAGACACGTGACTATTGACAATTTTAATTTGTATGAACAAATTTGAGAAACAGGCTTAAATTTCAAAATATATTTACGCGACAAAAAACAATTGTTATACAATGATATGATTCATAACCATTCGACAATGGTGCTTTTTTGCAATTCGTATCCAATCGTCAACATGATTTGTTATAAATTCTGATTCTATTTAAAACGTTATTTTCTTCTTTAGTGCTTGCATCCATTTTAACTTAAATTAAATAAAAATAAACATAAGCGCAACTTAATAATTTATTACATGCATACTTATACAACATAGTAACAACATATATAAAAAATGGTCACAACATTTTGTATATATGCTGCTACAACATGGTTATCATATTACAATTATTTTTATTATGATCGAAAAAGTTTAATCCATTAACATCAAAACATAGTTACATAGACTTAAGTTAAGAAGCTTTTTATAACTTTGAGTACTAAAATGAAATTTACAATTAAAACCAAGTGCAGGACGCACTTGGTTTTAATTGTAAATTTTGTGGTACATGTGGTACTTTTACAAAACATGTAGTACTTGGGATATTATGGACCAAAACTCCATTCCCAATTTCATGTCTTGAGATAATTTTTACGATTGAATATTTTATTTAGTTCACAGCAGATTCTAAATAAAATATAGCACGCTGTGAAAAACTAATTTATCATTTTATTACAATCTATTTATAATAAAATGATAAAATAATTTTTCAAATTGTTTGACTTTGAGATGTTCCCACAGTATGATTACAATTTAAAGCATCTTAAACATTTAAAAAAAGATGAACATTATTATTATACCATTAAAATATTTAAGATTGAGCATATAAAATTTAACATCATTAACATATATTTAAAATATTTAAATTGAAACTAGAATATGTTTTTCATTATTGGCAATATTCAGATGAAATCTGTTATCTAACGGCAACACAAACTTGTCAGCAAGGGAACAGAAAATGATTTAATTTACTACCTGTCTGGTATAAGGTGCTGAGGAGCACTTAAAATGTTAGGAGACTTATAAGCTACATTGAGAAAAAAATTCATCAAATTTGAATAAATAAGACAATTGTGCAAACTTTGACAAATATATGTTCACATGTGCGTATGTGTAAGTATATATATTTATATGTTTGCATGTTTATATGAGTAAATAATTATATATTTATTTATGGGTGAATATTTATATATGTAACATTAAACAATTATTTTTTATTTAAAATCTGTTTAGACGGTTCTCGATGACAAGATCTCATAATCTTCTGCGAGTATCCGCGTTCTTATTTTAAAGTTAACAAAATTTGTAATTCTTATTGTATATATTTTATGAATTTTATTCATTCTTTTATTGTAAAACTTATTTTGAATAAATAATAATAAAAAAAAAAGGTAAACAAACTAAAATGCCTCTCAATCTTTTTAAATATTTTTATGCACAAAAACAACTTTACAAAACACAGTAAATCTAGTCATTAGTAATAGTAAAAACAAAAATGAAAAACTTTTCCTTCACTTAAACACTGAAAGCAGAAATAATAATAACTTACCAGATTTAGATGAACCATTTAACTTTTGGCATTTTTGTGTCATCATTACGTTTATTGCCACAGCTTTATTTATATTTGCTACATTTATGTGGTGGAACATTAATCATCAAATAAACTCTAAAAATGAAGCTAAAACATACTAAAACAATAATCAGTTCAATAGCATTTAAAAAATAAAATTATAGAGAAAAAATGACTTTGAAATTTTAACACTAGGACAAATCAAACACTTATTGAAATATTTAGATAAAAGAAATATAACATTAGTATTTACATCATTATTTAAACCTCACCTTAAATATTAAACCCCATTAAGGAGCTTACATATATGGAAATATGTTATTATGATTTAACAGCTCCAACTTAGAGCAATTCGTGTTTATAGTTTAAAATATTTATCAAAACTCACTGATAAACCTTTTTCTCCGCATTAGATTTTAGAAGATCAAAAGGTGTTGAGATACAATTATACAGGTTTATTAATGACTTGGATATCATATATAGGTATAATGCTCCAATATTTATAGAAAACTCTATTACAAAAGACAACAATAAATGATATATAAACAACAATCTATTTAACAACATATTTTTTTCATAAATAGAATAGCCATCAAATGGAACCAACTAGAAGTTGTAAAAGCGAAAAAAATTTTTAAACACTCTACAATAAAAAAAAAAAAAAAAAAAAAAAAATATATATATATATATATATATATATATATATATATATATATATATATATATATATATATACAAAGCTGTTATAGTCTGACATCTACTTTTGTTAGACTATACACTAATAATGTGTATCACAGCTCTGTTGGTTTAATTATATTTGTTTATTGTATTTATAAGTAAACAAATTAGCAAATATATTTAGAAAAAATTATTAAATAATAATTAAACTGCTAGAAAAAATAAAAAACAAAGTCAAGAACAAATTTTTTAAATTATTTTGCTAAAAACACTTGAATGTATGTCCAAATCTAGATATGTAGTAACTTTTTTCATCTTGTGCCTCATATGTTAATATTACTCAGGTATCCTTTTTTTTTTTTTGACAACTTCTTATACTATATTTATAAAGAAGATTTTATCTTTATATTATTCCTACTAAATTATAAGAATATAAAAGATAAATGTGTTAATAACACTCAAATTAAATTTACAAAAAGTTATGATTATGACAACAAAAAGATAATAAAATAAGGCACAAAATTATAAGAACAAAATTGTTCAAATAATCTACACAATAATATAAGTTTATTTTATATATTTCTTTTTCTATCAAACCAACATTACTACCAATTTTTTTCTATCAATACCTTTCATTCTTCAGTTGCCATTGTTTCCATAAATTAGGTTTTAAGTTTCTTTAACCAGTTTAGCTTGGTGAACAAAATTTAATTTAAACATTAAACCAATTTAATGGTTAATGTTTGATGTAAATAATTACGTTTATAGTCCTAACAACTCCTCCTATAAATAACCTTTTATGAGTTACATAAAAACCATTTATGTCTAATATAAAAAAATTTAGCAATATGTTTGCTAAGGTTGAATTCCGTTGCAGAAATCTAACTATTAAAAGTGCCGTGTTAACTTGAATGATCCGCCCCGCTGATCCGCCCCGCCCCGCCGATTGTACCTACTCGAAAATCTGCGCTGTAAACGCAAATGCTCCTGATTATATCATAATAAATTTGATTTTACCACTGATGGGCCAGTGTCGGTTCTATGTCTGTTGTTCTGCTTCGGCAAATATTTGTTGGACCGTTGGAACTGGCAATCCAAGAACGGAACTTTATCGGAACTTTAATGAATTCGCTGGCTAGTCATTATCGGACCAGTATATTCTTGCTGTCTGTGAATTAGTTACATAAAAAATGTAACTAATTACATAAATATTCAGTTACATTTTTTTTTTATAATGTAAAAAATTTTTTTATAAACTTTGATTGCTATTAAAAACGTTTATGTATATATTTTATGTTCTGCAAATTTTTATGTTTTGCAAATTTTATATTTTAATTGATCTCGTAAAACAACAACAACAAAAATTCTTATAAGCTTTTTCTATTCATATTGGTTTTAAAAATCTTTTAAAATTTAATAAATAACAACATTATATTGAATATTTTTAAGTAGTAATAATTTAGCATCCAACGTGCAGCGGTTAGTCAATCTAATATTTCCAATTGTAACCAGAAGGAGTAACAAATCAACAGAAAATGATAGGAAAGTTAGCAGCAAATGATAAAAACTACTTTTATAAAAATTATAGCATTGTTAAAAAATTAGATAATTTTAAAAACTTTACACTTAAGTTGGAACAAAAGGAGTTTAGTAAATTATAAAATGGTGATTAAAAGATTTGTAAATCAGACAATCGACAAATTAAAACTAATACCCTCATTTAAAATGTATTTAGATTTATAATCTGTGAATAATAATATAATACTTCTTTATAGATTTAATCTTATTATTTATAAATAAACAACCAGCAACTTGGATATCCTGCTCAAGTCAGGAAATTAAATAAATTATGCAAAATTCAGGGAATTTTGATTGATTTAGTTGCAAACTATAAGGTATAATTAGAATCGACAATCAAAATAAGATTGCAAAAAAAGAATTTTAGAAGTCTCATAACAACTTCATTATTTAAAATTTTAAATAATGTAATGTTAAATTTGTAAATAATTACGTTTGTAGTCTAACAACTCCTCCAAAGTTTAAACATAAACTTGCTTCAAAAGTACTCCCAATGACTTTTAAAAGTCAATGAGAGCACTTTTGAAGCAAGTTTATGTTTTTGGGTAAAAGTAAAAGGCGATGTGAAATTTTTTGTTGCTTTGTATGTTTTAGGGAAAAGTCATGGATAATGGACAAGAAAATTTCATATATTAAACAATTACCAGAGATCAACCAAAATTGAAAAATTTAATTTATTAAATAGCGACCGATTCTAACAGCAGTTTTTTTTCTGTCGAAAGTTATTTTATATTAAAGATAATTTCATTTAGGCAAACCCACCCATCGAAGTATTTTAACTTATTGAAAGTATATAGGTATATAAATCATTTTCAAAAAACTGTAATTCAATAGCTTTTTGGCACATAGATCTTTTGTTTCTCAAAGTTGGCATAAATTTTATCGTTTTTAAAGCATGTGAGATTTTGTGACATGATTTTTAGACTAAGATTGAGTTTTAAATCAGTTCGACTGTATTTGCAGTAAAAAAAAAAGCAGTTTTTCTTTCTTAAAAGCCTATAACATACTATTATAAGCTTTGATTAACCAGAGGCTTGGTACAAAAGTACAGAATTTGCTTTATAGAACGCTCCTGGGGTAGATTTGGGTAACAAGAAAAAGTATGTTGGAGATATTTTAAAAACTCATTTTTTTTCCTTAATGTATAAAACTTGATATTATATTTGTTTATAAAAACTCAGCACGTCCTCTCATTTCAAACAACTTTTTTAACTGTATGAAGTTACTACTACGTAACATGGAAAACTTAAAAAAAATGACCAAGTCAAGGTTTCATGAAACTTTGATCCGCAAAAACTTTTAAACCGCTTCGAATTATGGGCTCAAACTTTCAGGTTTTTCTTATGAAATGATTTAAAGATATCCCTGGATTTTTCAAGAAAATTCAAACTCAACTATTTCAACTTGCCTCATTTTTATAAAAAACGACTCTTATAGAAGAAGTTTTGCTATGCTTTTATTTTTTTTTTTTTTTTTTTTTTTTATTTATTACATTTTAAACTACATGCCGTTATAAAATATAAAGTTTACAAGATTACAAGATAACAATAATAGGTAAACGACAAAAAAAAATTTACAAAATTAGATCGATAAAAAAAAATAAAAGAACGCGGAGACTCGTAGTAGACCGTTAGGTCTTGTCGTCGAGAATCGCAAACATAAACGTGATAATTTCTCGTAATATTCGTAAAAGATAAACAAGATATTTACAAATTTTTTCTTTACAGAAAAATTCGCTAAAATTATTAAAATCTGATGTGTATACTATATATCCAAAAAAAAAAAAAAAGAAAGAAAAAAAAAGCATAAAAATCTTGGTATATATATAAATTTTAAAATTTTTTCGATGAATAGAAAGTAAAAAGGGGATATACAAATATATATATATATATATATATATATATATATATATATATATATATATATATATATATATATATATATATATATATATATATATACACACATATATATATATATATACGCACATATACATATATACACATACATACATATATATACAAACATATATATATATATGTATATATATATATATATATACATATATATATACATATATATATATATATATATATACATATACATATACATACATATACATACACACATACATATACACATACATACATATACACATACATACACACATACATACATACATACATACATACATACATACATACATACATACATACATACATACATACATACATACATACATACATACATACATACATACATACATACATACATACATACATACATACATACACACATATATACATTCACATACACACGCACATATATATATATATATATATATATATATATATATATATATATATATATATATATATATATATATATATATACATGTGTGTGTATATAAATTAAAAGTATATTACCAAATCATCAATTGTAAAAATTAATTCTTTAAGTTTTCGTTTAAATGAGTTGTAGTTACATTGTTCTATAAAAACTTTTGAAAACTATTTTGTTCCATAAAAATGGTCCACGAAAAACAATTCAAAATGCGAAAAGCAATGCAAAACTTACTATAATTTGTTTGAAAATATGGCTGTTTAACAAAATTATCAATGTAGTGTAGGGATGTTATTATGTGATAAAAATAGGTTTGTATCATCGGCAAACATTATTGTCTTTAATCTGGATACTTTATGAAGATCGTTAAAATATATGAGAAAAAGAAGAGGTCCGAGAATGAATCCTTGTGGAACACACAGGTAATTTTTAGCAATATATATATTTTTATACAAATTTAGCAATATATATATTATTTAATTTAGCAATATATATATATATACATATATATATATATATATATATATATATTATTATACTAATTCAGATTCAAAAAAATATTCGCTCATAATATACGATAAGTTTATTTTTTATTTGTCGTGTAAAGTCTTTATAAGCAATTACTGAAAACAAAACAAAACAAAAAACCGGATCAAAAAAAGAGATTGGTTATTGCACCTTATAAAATGCTCTGTGACTACGCCACAAATGTCTTGATTTTACAGCATAGGCTGATTTAATTTTTTTTTTAAGTGATATGTTTTTATTGTAAAGTCAACACTCAAAGGCTAGATTGCTTTTTGCCCTGCGGCTATACTTATTTTTATTGATTTTTTTTTTGACATCTTTACTTCCAACAAGGCTGCAAGCAACCACTATTAGAGTCAGAAGTTACTGGAAGAAAAAAAGATGAAGTTTATAGAGCAAGATAACAATTGGCAGAAGACTAAAAAGATTGCAAATTATATGAAAACAAGATGAAGGAAGCGAATTCCAAAGAAAATATGTTCGAGGAAAAGCACTAGACGAATAAGAATTTTTGGAGCACTTAAGAACAGTCACAGTAAAAGAATGAGACTTAATTAAACGTTTATAAACTTAACTCGTATAATACTTTATGTTTTACGTTTTTTTATATGAACAACCCTTTATTAAATGTTTTTAAGGATCTGTTTACATTTAAAGTAAAGAATAAATATAGTTTGCGGAATAGTAACTATTTAAAAGAACCTTTTTGTCAAGCAAAGTTTAATCAACTTTGTGTAGATTATCGAGCACCTTATCTCTGGAATAAAATTGTCAAGCCTAATTTAGATTCATCTATCTCTTTTTCAGTTTTTAAAAACATGTTAAAGAATATTATTTTTTCAACGGATAATATATATTTATATTGTAATTTTTATATGGTTGTGGCGACGAGATCGATATGATTTTCATCCAGATTCCAAGTTTATATGTTTATATAACATGTAAATCACGACATGTAATTGCATGCCGAGAAACATGAGAATGAATTTTAGTTGATGACACAAGAGACACTAGCTCTTTAGAGCAGTGCCCATTATAGTATTTGTAAAAAAGAAAGAGAGAAGCAAAATTACGACAATGTGATAATGGTTGAAGGCTGGCTGAAAGAGCAAGTCTAACTTTGTTTACAATGCGTTTTTTCACCTTGTCTCAAAGAGAAAGGGTATCATTTGAAGATCCACCCCAGATACGACAACAGTATTTCATACAAGAACGGATTTGAGATTTAAAAAGATAATAAATAGAATCTTGAGTAAGAAAGTGGCAAGCAGGATAAGGAGATGCAACCTTAGCAGATGTTAATTTTGCAATGTATTTGATATATGGTTTTCAAGAAAGATCGGAAGTATGAGTTAATCCTAGGGGATGAAAGGTAGATGACTCATCAAGCACATTACTATTCATAAATATAGAAAGATCCAGATTATTGCGATAATGATTAGCTGAAAATTTTTTAGTTTTATCAGTGTTAAAGTTAACTAGCGATTGTGAAACCCATACTGTAGCAGAAGTGAGATCTTTTTCAAGAACAAATGGCCCCTCTAAGCAATCAGAGAGTGTTGATTTTTTATCAAGACAAGAATAAATGGTAGTGTCATCAGCGAACAATGCCACCTTAGATGTGAGAATTTCTGGAAGATTGTTACTGTAAATTAGAAAGAGTTTAGGGCCAAGTATAGACCCTTGAGGAACCCCTAAAATTATAGAATATGAAGAAGAGTGCTGTCCATTGATGACAGCTTTTATACAAATAACCCAATTTCAAATAACCCGAGCACCTTTATCAATTTCTTAGTAACTTGGTAATTATGGCGGATATGTTTTGAAAGAATAATGATCTAATTGCAATAGATACTTCTCACATTCAAAGTATAAAATGTTGCAAAAAAAAAATTTACAAAACCAAATGATTTAAATAACTCCATCAGTTTTATCTATTGTTAAACTTTTGACCAGAAGATGCCCTAATATGAATGTTTTTATACCGTCTTTTAAAATGAATCAAGGTTTTATAGTTTTAAGGTGTATTTTTTATCTTTGTTTTTACAAACTATATTTATAATATTAAGATAACATGCTTTTTATAACTGTAACTATGGTTACTTATATACAATTGTTTATGTGCTTATTGTTTAAACATTCATACAGGGTCGGACTGGCGAGGAGGTTGGAGGTTTTCCCCCCGGGCCCCTCCTATGTGTAAAGGTCCTAAGCCCCTCTTAAAAACAAGATACACAAATAATTTTAATTTTTCTATATTATTTTTAAGAAGAAACTATGTAATTAAGGGTTAAACATAAAAAAAGGTTCCAAAAAAAAAAAAAAAAGAAAAAAACAAGGTCCTCGATATATAATATAAGCTAATTTTTATATATAAGGCGGCCCTGCATCTATGTCTTCCCCAGGCTCCGAAATGCCATTCCGACTCTGCATTCTTATGTCATTTAACTATAACATTCTTATTTTATTTAACAGGTTAATACAACTAATACTAGTTCTGCCACACCTATATAAACAGTTTCTATTGTCATTTGCTATAAATGTAAACAATTGAAGTTTTACATTTTTTCAATATATACAGTTGTGTGGTTAATTCAAAAAGTGGTCAAGCATAGCTAATAGATGTCTGTTGTTTTGTTGAAAAATTTAATGTACTTTATTTGGAACCTTGGAAAATAAAATTTTAACTTATGGTTTTGAGTTAGAAGATTTTAAAAATCGCGTACGAGCTTTCCTTAATTACATTGAGTATTTAGATGACTTTCTAAATATTTTTAACATTTTAGGTGACGAAAATTCGAAATTTAGACTTTGTTTCGTAGTCTTGTGGAAATCTTCAAAATCAAGATAAACACATGAAAATATATACATATATTTGTCATTGGCTTTTAAATTCTTAAATAAAATTATCAAATAATGACAAATTGATTCAATTTTTTGAATTATATAATTCAGAAATTATTTTAAAATCTTTGATATATTTATTAAAAAAAAAAAAAAAACATTTTGAACTAGTCTTAATTTAATGGATATTTTTAGTTTTGTCGCGTTGCACAATTTCCAACTTATATATTATCTTATTTTTGTTTCAGGATAGACAAGCGCCACAAAACCCAGTGTAAGCCTTTAAGTGGGGCACAAAAAAAACGATACCAAAAAAAACAAAAAAAACTAGTTCTATAATATTAATAACACCATTGCTTAGCAAAGCAACTTGTGTAAATAAATCTCAAAAATTAGTGACCAAGAATGTTAATATTGAAGCAGATCATTTTGTAATATTGCAGCATCTACTTCCAACAGACTACAATTTGTTGAATGGTATTAGAATGAAATTGTTAATATAGAAGCAAAACTAAATGATACCAACTATTAAGGTTGTTAATATAGAAGCGTTGTCTGCTCCTCATAGCCTACAATCTGTTTAATCTCATAAAGATGAAGACGAAACGGTGTAAGCTCTTGAGATTTTTGACCTAGGAGCTCCATCTACTATTCACAGGCTACAATCAGTTGAATCTCAAGAAGATGGATGAAAAATGGGACCACTTTTTGAGCCATTTTATACATTTTTCAGACTTCCTAATAGTGATCAATCTAAGAAAAGACTCGAATTAGTGCAAAGTAATGCAATACAGCCCAACTTTAAATATATAAAGAATTTACCTTTTGATCCAAATCAATTTTATCAACAACGTCTTGCTGACAATAATAATGTTAAACTTCAATGGGTTAATGCAAGAATAGAAGCTGGTCAGTTAAAGGGTCTTTATTGCAATGTTTGTTTGACATTTGCAATTAATGATGCAATCTTCATAACTGACTTGGTAAACTTTTAACATGTGCATCAAAGAATCGTTGAACTTGAGGCATCAAATGCTCATAGTATGGTAGTATTAGAATTTTTTAATGCAAGAGGTTTAAGATGGTACAACACCAAATAAATAAAAAAATGAAGTAAACCTCCAAAATAAAAATGCTTTTAAATATAGTTTTTTCAAAAGATTTAACTAAAAAAAGAGCAAAAAAAAAAATTTTTTTCAAATTAGCATTAGGGTCATAATCGCGGAAAAACCATCAAAAAATGCGTTTTTGGATAAAATTTCAAAACATAATATCTCAGGCTAGCCATCATCATATGACCTGAAATTTTGTACACTTACTCTAAACACTGTTTTATTCCATTTAACGGATAGATTTTTTAAATATCAAACTAAATGATAAGTTAAATGAAAATGTAGATTTTCCTCATATTTTATTTATTTTTTGACATTTTAGAGAGATCTGACTCTAAAAAAATAAAATTACTGATCATAAAAAAAATCCACCGGGTAATTGAATTGTATAGGTATTTCGAGCAAGTACTGAAAATTTCTGATCAAATGAACATTGCTAACTCAAGAAACTGTGTTTTGAAGTTTAAGCAAAAACGAAAAAACGCGAACTGGATTAAACAGCATTGAAAAATTCTTGATATATTATTTACAATATTAATTTAAAATCCTCCTGAAACATAACTGTCATTACATTTTTTTGCTTTCTCTTCATCTAGGTGACCTTTTTTCATGGCTCTAAGAGTTTTTCTTCTTTTTTTTCCCTTTTCTGATGACTTGCACCTTATTTGACTAATCCTTATTTTATTTTTAGAAGTCACTGAAATATTTGATACCTTACCATGAAAACCAAAATGTCTAAAATCACTAATAACAACCTTTGCACCATCATTATATGATAAAATAGCTGAATATTCTCCCATTTCCAGTGTTGATTTAAAAACAAAAGCTCTTTTTGGTACACAAGCCTAAATAAGTTCATTAAGTGCCTCGTTAGCATTTTGTGTGTTTCCATGTAAACATTTTGATAACAATTCATCTGATTGTAAATTTATTATAATTGGTAGAAATAAATCTTTTATCCACAAAGGTATGGTAGATTTGGCCCTGTAATTCTTCTGATTTAGAGCGCAGTATTTACACCATTTATACTTTCCACGAGGACAAAACATCAGTTTTGGCGTGTGTAAGAATCAGGATATTCGGTGAAGTGGAAAAGTATAGCATATACTGCTTTCTTCATTAAATACAAGTTTCCCACATTAGATCTGATTGCAAGACCATAGAAGATTTGCATTGAATTAATGCAGTTTTTAGCGAGTTTAACTCTGACTGATATTGGTTTTTTAGTACCTTTTTGGGCTTTGACAAAGTTTTGTAGACGTGTTCCTAACCGTTTTTGCACAAAATTACACATTCCAATTTTACAGGTATAATACCATAACCTTTGTAAGTATCTGCTACTATGATATCATTAAAAGAAGATGTAACTTCATCTCTTAGATATTCTTTATATATCAATTTATTTTTTTTGTAAAGATCTGTTAAACATAGCCATAGCTCTAGAGATTCTATACTACTCAATGAACCCTCGTGATTCGATTCACACTGGTGCTCAACCAACCAACACAGATACTCTGGAGTTCCTCTTTTAGATCTCCACATTTTTATCCTTTGCAATGCTTGGTAAATATTTCTGCATCAATATATTTATTACTACAAACAGCAGTTACAACACTGTAAAACAAGTTATGACCTCGCTTTTGCCATGAACCATCAATAAAAATTCTAACTTCTCTCATTTCAATAGAGTTGTCATGGCCAGCACCAATTTCTCGCAATCCGATGACAGCTCGCAGGTTAATCTCATATGGTGATTCTACTAGAATCACCACATGAGATCAACCTGCCAGATGTCATCGGATTGCGAGAAATAGGTGCTTTTAGAACTTTACCAAACTCATTTGTGTTTAAAGAATTTTTTGACTTTGGTGAAGTTTTAAAATTTTTAGAAAAGTTACACTTTGTACACTTTATTTCAAGTAAATGATAAAACAAGAATCATGCGAGAATCAACATTATCTCTGATTAAAAAATTTCCAACAAAGCAATTGGGCCAAAAAGTGTGTGCAATTAATTTCTTTAACAATAAAAGTTAATAAGTATAAAATAGTCGTCAGATTCACATTTATCCGAGCTGAACGATACATTCTTGTATCGTTCAATAACTTTCTTGAGCTAGCACAAGAAATCTCATGATAAGGTTTTGATTTGAGCAATTCAGATGGTTTGAACCCATTACTTTTTCTGCTCTTTCTTCTAGTACACTTTTGTCTATTTGGCGTTTCTTTTATTCAATTTAAATATATATATACAAGGCCGTAGACAACTTTTTTTGATGTTTGAGCTAACCAGCTTTGAAACTTGAAGAAATCTCCATATTTAAGTATGTTTATATATATGAGAAATGAGGATGCTATGTAAAAAATTGCGGTGATTGGAGCTGGGAACAACAAAAACCCCAAAAGTTATCCCCTCAGCCCCAAATGGGAGGGCAACAAGTCAAACTTGAACTTTTTTTTCATCGACGAATTTGATATTTGATTCATTAATCCCTTGTTTAATCCATTAATCGCCTTACAAAGTTCAACCCCCCCCCCTCCTTTAAATTGAGGGGCTGTAAACTTTATAAAGTCATAAAAACCGATCAACAAGAGGTTATTGAATCAAATTTGAAATTTGTTGATGAATATAAATTAAGTTTAAGATTGAAAAAAAATATTCAAATACTTAACTGTTAACTGTTACGAAACGTGTTTAGTGGTTAAGAACAATAACTTTTAATTGAATTTAAATTCGGAAAACATAGAAGTGGCATCAAGCTTACAAAGCTTGAAGACTGCAGTAAAATTAAGCTACTTTTTAGGGAGAAAATGCCCTAACAGCCATGTTAAATATTTAGTCTCTCCGTTGCTGAGGAAAAAAAGATACAGAGTGTTCTAATAAATTGCTTATATCTTTAGAAAGATAAATTACTTAGCTCTTAAACTTTGGCTAAACGTTCTTTAATTAATTTGACACATATTTATACAAAATTAAAAAACTCAAAAAAATTAATAGTTTCTTTGTTTATTTGGTGTTGTACCACCTTAAATGATATTGTATCGCTAATGAAAAGGAATATAATTGCTACGCGAAAACAGCAGGTACTGAACAATGTTGAAATTCTGAAAAGAATTTTGACTGTTATAAAATTTTTAGAAAATCAATATTTGCCATTCCTTGGAATGAATCATGTATAAGTTTAGAAGATAGGAGACCGGACCATGGACACTTCCTTGAAATTATTTTATCACTGTCTCAGTTTTATGCACCTTTGGCTATGCATGTAGAACACGTTGAAAATGCACGTAAAGAAAGAAAAAATGCTTGAAGCAAAAAAAAAATAGAAAAAACTTCATTCTTTTAGCAATTGAATTTATTAAAAGAAAAAATTGTTAGTGATATTAGTGAGCAGGCAAGAAGTTTTCTGTTTAAACAGATAACACGCAAAAAACATACATATTAACTATTGAAATCTGTTCTTGAAAGCAATGGTTTGATAACGGCATTAAAATATTTATGAAAGAAGCTGCTACCAACTCAGTGTACGTCTGGTGCAATGTATGCCTCACCTGGCTGCAACGAACATTGTTAGAAAAATAATATTTCGCAAACTTAATTTAAGATATGTCCTCAAGATTTCTACAAAACAACAAAAAAAACCTATCAGTTTTTTTTGTTAAACTTTGCGGTTTATTGCTAATAACTGAGCTCTTTACTAGGAAAAAACTATCTGAAACCATTTTAATTCACAAATAGACATATTAGCTATCATAATATATCAAAGTTTTAACTTGAATTTTTTACCAAATCCGAGATTACTTAAAGCAACATTTTGTTTTTGAGGTACGGTTGTTTTTGCGGTACGTATACCTGTATGGCGTTATTTCAACTTTAGTAGCTACTGAGTAAGCTTATATAGTCGCGTTGAAAATGACGAAATAAACTCAACGGCTGCAATAATTACATACCGTATTCCATTGCATCACTTAGCAGCAGAATTATCTTAGATAATACTTCGATCTAGTAGATAAAAATAAGTATTAGCTCCGTTATAGCATATCGCAAAGTAAACAATGTCAAGTTTTGGATTGGTAAATGGTGAAAATATAAAAATGTGTAGTAAACATTTCAGAAATTTCCCTGATTTCCAATAAATGCAATTATAGTTTTATTTGTGATGAAGTTTGTTTTACAGTTTTGGAGTTTATTTTATTCATGGATTTTAAATTTTAGTATGCAAACGTTGAAAGAGCTTATTGAGTTATGATGTATATAAAGTTTTTTTCTTATTTTGTTGAACTCGTTTTGCAATGCCTAAGATGGATGAGATATATAAGAAGTAATAATAATATGCCATCAATTATTTAAAATAACATACTCTGATGCTTAAGTTGTCATTTTCAAATTACTCTAAAATTATAATGTTAATTAAAATTTTAGAGTAATTTGAAAATAACAACTTAAGCATCAGAGTATCTTATTTTAAATTAAAAGTATTTTTTTGCATAAAAGTATTTTATGCAAAAAAAATACTTTTAATTTGTTTGTAAAAACATAATTAAGAATATATCATAAGTTTTGCCCAATTTCTAAGTTTTTTTTAAGAATTAAACTTTACATATAATAATTTGAGATAATTTTACTTAGTAATTTTTTGTTACTTCAAAACTTGAGATTTGAACAATTTAAGTGTCTAAGTTTTTATATTCTGAACTATATAAACAAATAGGCTATAATGTTTTGAAATAATACTTTTAATTGAAAAAGTATGTTCATTGTTTGTAAGCAAACTTACATTGGTTGGTTGAGTTATTTCACAAAATTTTTTAAATACTTTGCAACGCAAAGTTGAAAGTTTTAATAGATCAATTGTTTTTTAAATATGTTTGAAAAATTATTGCAAGTATTCAAGATTATTATTTAAGTTGTGATGTTGTTCATGTTTATTATACTAATAAAGAAAAATGCTATTTTCTTCATCAAAGATAAAAAGTAATGTTTGGTATAAACATTGAAAAAATAAAATATTTTTTATAGATTTTGCAAGTTCAACATCAAATGCGTCTGTTAAATAATTTAAGTATAAAAATATTTGCAAAACATAATGGAAATGGTTACACAAGATATAAAAAGTGAAGCAGCCTTTGACAATGAGAAAGTTTCAAAAAGCGATGATGAAGTTGACAACCAAGATGTAAATAATGTAAGAGAAGTGCAATGCAATAGGTATATAAAAGCTAAAGATTTTTAATTTTTTTATAGTAATTTTTAAAAGTTTATTATGTATGAGTTAATGCATATTTTTACACGATAGCATCATTTTTTCCTAATTTTTAATACATGTGAGGAGTATTAATAAACAAAATTAGTAATAATGGCAACTTATTTAAAGTTCTAAAACATAGTTTTAAAAAGTCAACTAAATTATTGGAAAAATAAATTACAAGCAAATTTTTTTAGTGTGTTTTTAGAAGTTGTAAAACCTGTTTACCAATAAATAACTAATTGTTCTTGAACACAAAGCAACACACAACCACAGGCTTGGACAGGAATGGTGTGCGATCGCACGCTTTAACTGACCATGCTTATTATTATTATTTTTCTTTACAATTTGACCACTGCTGTTTTAATATTTTAGCGATTTAAATGCAGTAGAAAAATCGTTACTTTATGAATAACTTTTAATCGTTGGTCTTTTCTAAAAAATTTTATTTTATGGGGAAGGGAATGAAATAAAAACATTAATTATTATGATTGTTTAAAATAAACACATTTTTTAATGTAAATTAAATGTTATATTTAAATATTTTTAGTAAGCATGCGTTTTCTTTAAAAATATTACGTTTTTAAAGTTACTTTAAACTGTTAATATGTTAAATTAAAATCTTCATGTTGTGAAGGTTCAATTGCTTTATTTATATGTTTCTGTTTTTACAAAAAATTGTTCAAGTTTTTTTTTTTAAACTTGACTTACTAATGAAATAATTAAAATTTGCTAATTTAGACTACGTTATTATTAATGAAAATTTTTTTTTTGCATTTTTTGAAAAAATGTTTGTAGAATTTAAAAATGTTTTTTTCTTTTCAATAATTTAAATTTCACTATTCAATAATTTAAATTAAATTTGTTCATTTATTAAACAATCATTAGAAGTAATATGTAAAGCATTTTGCGTAACTTTAATAAAATCTTTCAAAAGATAAGTTTTAAAGTAATTTATTTCATACACAATTAAATACATAAAGAGAATTAATTTATGCTTTGAGTTGCTATTTTAAAGCTTATATATTTTGTATATGCTATTATGCCTTTTTAAAGCTCATATATTTTCTTTTTCGTAAAAAATTGTTTGTTTTTTTTCTTTAATTTTTTTTTAAATTTTTTTTCTTAGTTTAAGTTTCGCTTAGCGTTTCTTCTTTAAGCTCATTTCTGAAATGTTTAAATCGTCAAAACATTTAAATAGTCATGGTCAAGTTGTCAACAAAAAAAATCGTTTGCATGGTAATCAATAGCGTTCAACCGCACACCATTTCTGTCCAAGGCTGCAACCACTATTGGATAGATTGATAAGTATTAAGATATATAAGAAAAAGGATATTTAATTACAATTGCTTATCATCTAGGTATCAATTAAAAATTCTTGGCCTAGCTGATTTTGATGAGTATTAACAATTGAATAAAATTTTGACCTAAAGAAAAATCCAGTTGATTAGAATCATCTGAGTTTTTTTTTTAATATTTATTTACTATGTGTACATCTATATCTAAATTGGTTTGAATCGTTTTTAATCTAAGTTTTAAAGTTTTTTTTTTTTTTTTTTTTATTCACCTCCTCAAGGCCAAGAAGGCCACTACAGATAAGGAGGTTACTTAATTGTGGCTATAACCCTCTCTCAACTCTATAACTCCGAAACACAAACCTTGACGAACAAGGCCGCTGCGCGGAGAAACAAGTTGAGCGCAGTACTACCAGGGATGTGGTGGGGATCGAACTCGGAACCTCTCGCTTATGAAGCGAGCACTTTACCACTACACCACTACCGCTACACCACTACAGGTTAACAGGAAATTTCAATTCTGTAACAAAATTATTAACTTTGACCATAGCATTATCTAATTTAAACTATCTTAGGAAAATTAAAGTACGAAATGTTTCAAAGTTATTAGCTGTTAAACTTTTGTTAATTCTTTCAAACTTTTTTATCCTAGATCATTAAAATCTACTATACAATATTTTCTTAAATAGTAAACCTTAGAAAACTATTTTCTGAAAGCTTATGAATCACATATTAAATGGAAGATTACAATATCCCTTTTGTTTTGTTGAATGATTGTTTCTTGATTAACATAAATTGAGCACATGGGAAAGACATCTCTCTTATCCTTTCAATAAACACCGATGATGCAATCCATTTCAATATAAAAGGATTAACTGACTCCATGTTTTGCATCCTTGAAGTTTTTTTGAACTTTCTAACTTACTCTTATTCATTGTTCTAAAAACAATTTGAACAATATATTCTTTAGATTATCACTGAGATTAAGACTGGTTTTAAGCATCTACTAAATGAAACTCACTTTTCGTGCTTTTTGCTTTTCGTTTTTTTTTGTGTGTGTGTGTGTGTATTTTGCTTTTCATGTGAATTATTTGCTCATTAATGCTAATTCCCGCCTATGGTTCTTTGTCTATGACTATAAGACCTCGTGTTCCATGGCTTTGTCCTTGCCCTCCTTGTGCAGAAATATGATTTTCCTCAATTGAGCAACTTACTTCAGAAGATTCACAATAAAATGTTGTATCTACACCATTATACTTTTACATTAAAATTTTTCTCAACCAACCAACAATTTGCTCAATATTGATTGTGTGAAACTCTAAATTTGAAAAAAATCCAGGTCACATATCCTGATTTCTTTTTATTAGTCTAGTTTCTTTCCCCCAAGCAAGCAAATGATTAAAAGCAATGAATTTTTTTTTTTTTGTTGCCTAAATTCTCTCAAGAACAATATTAGATATTGATCTGAAATTTTTGTGAAATTTTTTTATCTATACATTCAAAATCAAAAAGTTTGCAAAATTTATAAAAGTTTTACTAGTTGTCATGAAATGACCTATATATATCAGGCTTTGTTTTAAATAAAAAAAATGCTTCATACATTAGCTTAATAAGAGTTTGATATCATAGAATTCCCTTTATTTTTTTATTTTTTAAGGACTTTTTTTTATCACAGTATAATAAATTAATGCAAAAACTCAATTAACAAAACAGTGTAGAAATGTTATTATGGAATATTTATTTTCTTTCAATTTTTTTTAATATTAAATAATTAAATTTAATATTAAATTTTTTATTAATGTTTAATATACTCTAATATCTTTCTTTTTTCAACATTTGTATAAATGAATTAAAGTATGTTAAATTATTATTATTATTATTCCTTAAATTTTTAATTTTTTTGTTTAATTTCTGGAAAGCGCAAAATCCATTAATTATATAAAGCTGCTCTTAAAGATAAAAAAGTCTTGAATATAAATTTAAAAAAATTTTAATTTGCAAGACATTTTTTTAATCATATATGTTTTATATTGGTTTATATTTGCATTTTTCAAGAAAAAAATCAATCATTACAACAAAGTAAAATTAAATTAAAATATCATTAACAGCAATAATATAAAATAAAGTTTTACTTTTTTGTTAAGTTATTAATTTATTTCTTATTACTATTAAGAGTTTTAGTATATGACATCATTGTAGGATTTTTTTTTTTAATTTAATTTCTTTTTTTGAATCAATTTTACTTGTTTTTGTTTTATTTTATTTTTTTAAATTAGTGTTAATCATCAATCGTATGACTTTCCTTTAAATTCTATAATAAGCTAAACAAAAAAATGTTTTTTAATAAAGCGCGAGTACCAAATAAAATTTAGATTTTTATGATACACTTTTAAATATAATAAATATATAAAAAAGATGTTGATTACCTTGTTATATATTCTGTATCTTATTTCTTTTTATGAAAACAATATGAACTTTTTTTTAGTTTATTTCAAGGATGCGGAGTCCCAAAAAGGACTCCGGATTTGAAAGTCACAATTAGGTTAACTTATCCTAGTTTTTGGTATCCAGGAGCACTAAAAATATAAATAAGTTTATGGACTACTAATAGGAAAAAAATTAAGACTTTTAGGTTAAAAGAACAATTGTTTTTTGAGCCCGGAGTCCTTAGGTATAATGGCGGCAAGGACTCCGGGATTCCAGGACTCCGGGCTTAAAAACAATAAATTTCAAGTCATTAAATCTCATGAATTTTTTTATTATAGCAGATAAAAAGTCAACAAACATGTTTAGAGCTTCTAGACACTACAGGCTTGGAAAAAGTAAAGCCGGAGTCCTTTTGGGACTCCGCATCCCTGGTTTATTTATGACGTTTATCACCAATAGCTTGTGGTCAAAATTTAATAAAATCAAAAGCCGCTGTCAATAACTTGCGTTAGTGAAAGAGTTAATAATACAAAATAATTGTTTTAACAAAATCTTATTAAGGATAATAATCGTTTAATAACAATAAATATAACACAAAAATAATTTATAGCAATAGACAAGCTTAAAATATCTGAAATATTTTATTTATATTTTTAATGTAAACTTCGTAAAAATAACTAAAAAACAAATAATTTAAAATAACTAAAAACATTATATAGTAATTTATGATGACAAAAAAACTTTTATATAATAATAAGTAACTAAACAAAATCTTTAGTAATCTTTAATGAAAAAAAAAATCTATAATTTGATGAAAAAAAAGAATCTATGATTTGATGAAAAAAAGAATTTTCAGATTTCCTATTGAAACTCTTTAATTAAATGCACTTAAGTAAATTATAAAGTCTGTAGATTGCGGTGTATATTTTAAAGATTTAAAGTAACAGGCTAACATGTAAAGAAAAACTAACTTTGTTAAAACAACAAAGTTAGTTTTTCTTGGTATATGTTTATTATATTGTTTTACTCAAAAAAATTCAGTCCAAAATTTTTTTTTATCATTCTCTTTAATAGGAACACAACTTGTCTCAGCACTTTGGGATCACTTTAATGATGTTTGTTTTTTTTATTGTTTTAAAATTTTTTTTTTTAAAAAATGGAAGGAGTGTTGCTACATCGACTGACAAATAGGTAAAACATGCAAGGGGTGTTTTTTTACTGTAAAACATGTGCAGAGTGTTGCTACATTGACTATCTTATAGTCTGCTGCTACAAGGAATCTTATAGTATGCTGCTACATCAACTTTCGTATAGCCTGCTGCCACAAGGAAGTGTCACTACATTTGCTGAGGGTTTTGTTTAGACAAACTTTCTTTCATTTTTTTAAAAAAAACTTTATTTTTTTAAAAAAATGAAAGAAAGTTTTTCTTTTTTTTTTTAAACTTTTTCTGGTCTGGTTTATTAGGGTCTAATTTAAAACTACAGTTTATGAAAGAAACGTTTCGACTAGCATGCATATGAAGACATAGAAACAATTTCTCATCATTTAGCTGATACAAAGTGTGATAGCCACACCTGGTTTTTCTGAATTTACTAATATGACTTTAGCTATTTTTTCATCTATCATAAGTAATGAACTAATTTTCTGTAAATTATCATTTCAACAGTATTTTTTGTTGCAACAAGATGTGCTTGTTATAGAAGAAGATCTCATCATCCTAATTGATGTAAAAAACTAAACATTTATGAAAACGATGTGAAAATGGCAACTAGTTTATGTTTTTTAAGTTGCATGGAACATATAGGGTAGATTAGGGTATATGAGCACCTTAAGCGAAAATCTGAATTTTCAAGAATGATTTTTTTGTGAATAAACAATTTTTAGGGATCACTACTCATGATCCACTAAGATATTTGGACACCCGAAATAATTTCTTAAAAACACAGAATTTTTTTTTAAAAAGTGCTCATTTTACCCAGACCACTTGGTAATATGTGCACTATAAATTAGCTTAAAAAATAACATTAAGTAAAAAAATACCAACCTGACAATAAAAACTAATTTATAGAATATAATAATTCATTATTAACAAAACTTATCATTAAAAGATTTTTTTTGAAGCTACTTTTTATTGAAACAATACCTTGGTTAATGCAAAAAAAAAAAAAAATGAGTTTGCTATTTTTTCAATTTTATTTACTCAAACTTTTAGACGAAAAAGTTACAAATTTTTGGATTTTAGTCTACAGAAAGACATTTGATATTGTTAAAAAAATAAAATTTTTTACTATGTTTTGTCTTTATTCAAAAAGCAACTAAAACCACTGCAACTTTAGGCCTTTAAACTAGGTAGTTTCAATGAAAGCACTGGGTAATTTAAGCGTGCTCATATTACACAAAAATTGTACCTTTAAATAAAGTCAAAACTAAATGTTTCTTTGCATTGTTTTTCAAACAAAAGCAAAACAGATATCTAGCTTACATATTTTTCTTTATGAAAAATGTGTTCGCTAGAAAATCCGTTTTATATTATATTATATTTTATATATATATATATATATATATATATATATATATATATATATATATATATATATATATATATATATATATATATATATGAATATATATATATAAAGTATATTAAAATGAATATGTTTGTAGTGTAGTTATTAAGTTACTATATTTTTAAATCTGTTTACAGTGTTAACAAGAAGTTAATGCGGCTTGCCATTGATGCACGAAACATCTCTAAACGCCAAAGCTACTTGCATGAGGAAACTGCATCTTTAGCAAGCAATAAGGTTTGTATAACAAATTTAAAACAAGTTTGTTTTAAATTGATAGATATTAAAATTATATTGTAGGTGATGCATAGGCATAACTGATTTAAACATCTCATTTAAAACATATCATACTGCTATGTATGTACAGGGGTCGAAATAAGTGTTGGACATTACCGCCCCTTGGACAACTCTTGAGATTTACTAGAGGAGGGCAACAAATAATTGTTCATTTATTTAGTAAAAATGAACGATGGTTGCTTGGCCCCTCAAATAGGTCTCAAAACAGTTCAGGGGTGTCTATGTCTGACACTAATTTTGACCCTTGTAAGTTGCATGATCAAAATTAACTTATAAAGAAATGAAAACGTCCTCGATGACAGAAATGTCCTTGATGGACAGCACTCTGCTTCTTATTCTGTAACTTCAGGGGTTCCTCAAAATTCTATCCTTGGCCTTATACTCTTTTTAATTTACATTAACGATCTTCCAGATATTCTCACATCTAAGGTGGCATTGTTTGCTGATGATACTACCAATAATTTTTGTCGTGATAAGAAACCAACACCCTCTGATTGCTTGGAGGGGGCATTTGAGCCCCCTCTAAGCAATCAGAAAATGTTTAAAAAAAAACACCCTTTTCAAAGTAAATAAAAACAACTTTATAATATCAACCTGAGTATAATTTTTTAAATATAAATATCTTTTGTGCCTTAAGCTCATCAAATATTGAATAGTAAAGTGTTTCCATATATAATTTATGCAATAATCCAGTTTTGTTATAACATTATATATAATTTATGCAATAATATTATATATATAATTTATGCAATTATGCAGTTTTATACTTTGTTTATTATATTTAGAATATTACATTATACATTATAGTATTTTTTTTTTTCATTCTAAAGTTCTTTTATGTGAAATAATATGTTTTTTGTTTATTCCTAGATGTTACTTTAATCTTTAACTCTATGATTGTTGCTTACAATTACATACAATTATTATGCATACAATAATTTTCTAAAAAAGAAATATCTGTTAATGAAATGAAACTTTTCTGATAATGGTTGTTTAATCTTGCATAAATAATAAATATACATGTTTTCATTGATTAAATTTTTTTACACTAATTGGTTAAAACAGTACTGATGTAGTGATAGATTAAAACTATGTTGCAAATGAATAGCTTTCTATATCTGTTGTGAATAGCTGTGTCTATCTTGTGAATAGCGAAATTTAAAATTTACCTAAAGATAAATAGGGTATGGAATATACATCTGGGTACAGCACTAAATATATAACTTTTTTTTAGTTTACCTTCTCGGACTCATTAAAGGAAAAGCCACAAGTATCTATATTGTCTATTACCCAGTAAGTCGAATAAACTTTTTTTTAATTTTTATGATTTTTTGTTAATATACATGATGTACAAAAAAAATTATTTTTTTTGTACTCAATTTATATTAACAGAGAATTTGGCTTTTGGGTTTATGGTTTGACTATATATATATATATATATACATATATATATATATATATATATATATATATATATATTATATATATATATATATATATATATATATATATATATATATATATATATATATATTATATATATATAAATTAGTAGAAAATCACTTAACACAATTTTTTTTCATTTAACACTGTGTTTCATCAATAAAGACTCATCAGAACTTTTATCAGATTTCTGATAAGTCTTTATTAATGAAACACAGTGTTAAATGAAAAAGTTTTTTGTTAAGTGATTTTCTACTAATTTATAATTGGTCTGTTTGTTTAAGAGTATAATTTTGTAGAATACATTTTAAAATTGTTTAAATATATATCTATATCTGTATATATTTATATATATATATATATATATATATATATATATATATATATATATATATATATATATATATATATATATATATATATATATATATATATATATATATATATATGTATATAATAGTTATATTTATAATAAGTTATATATATATAATTATAATTAGTTAATTATATAATATAATTAGTTATATATATAATTTATAAATAGTTTTTGTATTTAACAGTTTTATACTTGAAAATGGTTATTGTATAATCAAAACATGTTCTTGAAAATGAAAAAGTTTGTTATATTTATTAGACATGTATATATATATATATATATATATATATATATATATATATATATATATATATATATATATATATATATACATATATATTTATACATATATATGTATATATATGTATATATATATATATTTCAAATAAATAACAATCTTTCAAAAAAATTTTGACATATTTCATCAATATCAATTGACATTATCAGGTATAAAAAGTTAGTTACAATTTCTGTATATAAGCAATTTTTTTGGCTACATTAAAAATTAAATAGTTTTTACAATAGTTACCATGGTTACACTTTATAAAATAAATAATTATCATGAAATTTTACAAAAGGTTATACAAAAGGTGTGAAGTAATTAATAATAAACAGAATAGGAAATAAAAAGTAAGATAATTGAGAATTTAAATTATATTTATAGTAATAGTGTATGATTTTAATTGTGTATTAAGAAGAGGTTTTCCCATCTCAATCTTTTACATCTTAAATAAATTTCCATTACTTTCCTTAATTTTGAGCTCATATTTAGAGGAAGCTCTGTCAATAATGGAAAAGCAATCAGGATTTGTTGAATTTTTGCATTTTGTGATGAATTGAGATAATTGTAAACATGGGAAGCCTTATCTGAGTTTAAGTGCTCTGAAATCCTTGTTGTGTAGTTTCTGGTGGTTTCATTAATGTATCCAGCATTACAGCTGGAACAAACAATTTTATAGACAGCAAAGGATTTTATATTTGAGGGTAATAGGTTTTTTGATTAAAGCATACTACTAATTTGAAAAAAAAAAGATACATTTTCATATATATATATATATATATATATATATATATATATATATATATATATATATATATATATATATATATATATATATATATATATATATATATATATATATATATTTACATATATATTAACATATATATACATATAAGGTGTGTGTTTTATCAGGCTCAGACTTATTATTTTTAAAGTGTTAAGGATATAGTTTTTTTTTTTAATTATTATTCTTTTTTATGATGTTTTTTATTTCAAGTTGTCAACTTGTAAAACATAAAATTTGATTTTGTTTTTATATATATTTACTTATAGATAGTTTGTTATATTTTTTATTTTTTGTAGACTTGGTATAATTTATATATTGTTAAAATAAAAAATTTAAAATTATTTTGTTTATGTCAAAGTTTGATTGTTTGTTTCAAGTGTTTACCTAATTTCTTAGCAGGACAATAAAAAAAAAATATTTGAAAATTTTGCTCTAATCCAATAGCAAACATTGTATCAAGTTTTATTTGAACATTATAAAGTTAAAACTTGATTGATTCTATGAATTTTTTTTAAAAGACTCATCGTTAAAGGAACTTTTTATTCTGGACTAATGTTGAGTTTTAAAAAAAATAGTTTTTCCAAGGATGATCGTAGAATAAGCATATTTCTTAAAAAATATATGTTTGAAGATCATTTAAGGTGAGAAAAAATATATCAGCATATGCATATATCAGTAATATTTTTTCACCAAATGAATGCTATCATATTATGTAAATATCTTTATTAAAGAAAAAATTGCTTTTGAAGTATAAAGTTACAGTTGAAAACTGTAAATAAAATAATTGTTACATATTACCTTTTTTCTGCATCTTATGGCATTTGGTGTGTTAACCTGTTTTGCTGATCAGGGGCTTATTTGTAAGATTGGTATGGGGATGGTTTTTCATGTTTAACATTTTTGGTTACTTTGAGGATGGTTCAAACTTAAAGAGAATTTGACTTATTTAATGATAGAACCAGGCATCCCAAGCAATGAGCTATATCTCACTTTAAATAATGATTGCTCTTGATTGCTCTAATTCTTATCCATATGCAGGAGAGCATTGAAAATTGAGGAGAGCATTGAAAGCCTGAAAAATCCAATTTTAATAAGCTTTTGCACTGTGCTTTCGAAGGTAAAATGGAGGTGAAACTTTGGTTTTAATATATTTTTAGTTTTGTGACTTTTTTATTGTTCATTTTTATTTGTGTATATCTTTTAAGTTACTTAAAGTTTCCTCTTTCTTTTAATTTACATATCCAGCTTATTTACTCTATTACCCAACTTTCTCTCTTATTCTAAAAGCTTTCAATTGGCTTATTTATTAATCAGGTGAAACTAATGAAGCTCCTTTGGAATGGAAAAACTATCTTAAAGAGTATAAATTTTGGCATAAAACCTCCGCTTAGTTCTAAGTAATTTTATTTCTGTGTGTTTTTTATAGAAATAAAAAACTCTGTTGTGATAAGTGAGACAATTCCAGATGCCAGGAAGAACTGTTCTGTTGTTAAAATTTGCATTAAATCATATATAATTCCAATTTTTTTGATAAATGATGCTTCACAAAAAAACTGCAGTCATTTGGACCTTGAAAGAATAAAAAAAATATTAACCCTATACATTAAAATCACTTTTTCATAATAATTTAGGCTTTCTTTTTAATTGGAGTTTTAAATCATAATATATTTTTTTTATATAATTTTTCAAAATAGATAATTAATCTAAAAGTGATATTTTATTTCTGGAAACAGTTTTGTATTTACTTTAACACAGGTTAATTTCATGTAAAACATTTTTTAGGATTCAAAACTCTCGCTTTCCACGTATAGAAGAAATGTCACACTTTCATTACAGTAGTGTTGATTTTGGTGGCTCTGTAACAGTAAGTTTTTTATTTTTATAAAATCTTATGTCATCTGTTTTCTATTCTAAACCATAATGCTTACTCTGCCAAATCTATTAAAAAATTGTTTATAATTGGTTGGCTATACATAAAATGTGATACAGACCACATTTTGCTCAAATTTATTATTTTCCTAAATATTCCTACAACGACATTGGGTTTGTAAAAATTTGTTTCTTCACACGCCTCCTTTGTCAAAACTTGTGCTTTGGAGTTCATATGTGGCCATATTGGAGTTAATATGGAGCTATAACAACAATTTAAAAAGTTTTTAGACTGTAGTTGCCCCTCACCCTTATTTAACAAAAAGATATTTTACGTTTTTTGTTAAATGTTACATTAGTATATCTGTTCATAATTGGATGACAAGTATTTTTTGAAATTTGAAATATTCAACATGTTTATTTAAAAAAAAATTTTTTTACTTAACTGGTTAGTTACCAAGCAACATTAGTGAGTTTAGCTCAGTGTTTTAAATTTCCTCATTTTAGTATCATTTCAAAATATCAGGCCATTGTTTCTAATCACTGTTTTGCAATTTTCTATGCATGTTTATCAAATCATAAATTGAATTGACTATTTAAATTGAAAATATATAAAAGCATAAGTTGAATATATAAATAAATTTAAATTAAAAAATATTAATTTCATCAACTATGATATAACTGCATTATAAAATAATAAAGCTACATTTTTTTAGAAATGTTTAAAAATAGAGACAAAAATAAATTTTTTTGAATAAAATTTCAAAATATTTTAGAGCATTCAAAAGAATCATTAAATTTAAACCCTTCGTGTAAAAGTGTGAAAATAATAAAAAAATTTCGTACTCTTGAATAATAAAATGAATTATCAGACTTCAAATTTATTCATTAACAGACTTCGAATTCATTAATTATCAGACTTCGAATTCATTCATTAAATGCAGATAGGGCACTTGCTTTAAAATCAAGAAGTTTCAGTTTTGATCCCCACCAAGTTCCTTGTCATATCACTCTTAACTTGTTCCTGTTCTTATGGTTTAAAAAATATATATATATATATATATATATATATATATATATATATATATATATATATATATATATATATATAAGTAGTCTTTTAGATTGTAGTGGCCGGCTACACTCCCCTCTATTGCCTAATATATTCTCCTCCCCTCAGCTTTGGGGAGGTGAATATATTAAAAAGACATTTTTTATATCACGTTGATCATGTTAAGTTTATATCTCTTTTTCAAATACAAAAATTGTAAAATTTCCTATTTTAAAACTAGTGGGACTATGATCTTGCTTTGTAAACCATGCATATCTTGTTTCTTATTTTAGTATTTAAAAGATCTTCATGCGCTTTTCGTAAGATTTTTTTAGCGGTGTTAATTAAAGTCACTCCATTCAATGTTGTGTCTCTAATTTAAAGAGTATAAGTGCAGTACATCTCTAATATAATATGAGTACTTACTTGTTCTATAATAACTAGTATGTTTGAGTCAATGAGGATGTTTTATTTTAGGCAATAATAATAACATTCTTTTTTCTCTCCTGATAGATGATGAGGATAACAATGAAGATGATGATGAAGATGATGATGAAGATGATGATGATGATGATGATGATGATGATGATGATGATGATGATGATGATGATGATGATGATGATGATGATGATGATGATGATGATGATGATGATGATGATGATGATGATGATGATGATGATGATGATGATGATGATGATGATGATGATGATGATGATGATGATGATGATGATGATGAGTTTAATCATTATTTATTGACATGATTATAATGAAATGCAAATATTAAGAATTTATTAATGATTTAGATCAGTGTAAATATTGAACAAAGTATGCAACTGTCAAGTTCATGGGAAATGTTTGCTGTATGTTTTTTTTGTTGTTGTTTTTTTTCTGTTATAGTTTTTGCTGAAAAAACAACAAATGTTGTTTAAACAAATATTATTTATGTGGAATATAATAAAAATAATTACTTATTTTTTAACATATCAACATTTTATAATATGATAAATTATCACAGAGTTTATCAACTTACATATACTTAATATTTAAGCATTTTGATTGGCTAGATTTCTGAAATCTTTACATTTTGCCTTTTGATTAACAACACAGACCAAGTGAATTATTTAAAATTTTTATCATTAAAATAATAATTGATGAATTAATCAAACTTTTATAAACTTACAAAAGTTTGACTAATTCATCAGTTATTAAAAAAAAAATTATAAATTTATTTTACACAAAAAATAACAAAATGTTCTTACATTGCTTGCACTTAGAGTAAATCATATGGTCATGTACATTACTATATTCTTTCATTTTTTATTTTCTAATATTTTTTTCAGGTTGAAGTTGTAAGTAAAGAAAAATGGACTTTAAAACGGAGTTATGAAGATTTTGTTGGGCTTGATAGGATGTTACACAGGTTGTTTAATTAAATTATTTAATTAACATATTTTTAAACTTATATTATGTTTGCAACTGTCTCACTCTCAATATTTAATTCTAATATTAATTCTCTTCGAATCTTGCTTAATAAGAAAAAAAGTTAAATGTGGTATTTCCAGTGACATTGGGTATATTTGAATATCAAACCTCTTGATTGTCAATCAAATGTGTGTCTTCTATTCACCACTCAAGAGACTAAAATGAGAGTACATGGACACCCTTAATTAACACTCCAATGAAAAGGGCTTCATTGAGGACTTTCAAAATTGTTCAATTACATAGTGTAGAGCTGCAAAAAAGTTTAAATTGTAGTCATTGAAAACCATTTAAAGAATATAGAGTAATTTGTTACATAAATAAAGAAGCTTTATTTATGTTATAAATCAACATTAAAACAAAACAAAACTATTGTACTGCTATTGCAAAATTAAAAAAAATCAGAGTTGACTATAGGAGTACATTATATTAGGGATTTTCCTTTTTTAATGGCACATTACATTTTGCATAATGACTTGTAATGTTCAAATACTCAGACTTTGTTTTGTTTTGACATAGTTAATACTTTGGTACCTAATTACATGAAGTATCACAGCAAAGAAAAATATCAGCTCAAAGTTTTTGTTTAACTTGGTATTTCTCCAAAAGGTGTGAGTAAAACCAATGCTAGATTAATTGGAATAAGCATTAACCAATAAGTAAACTTTGACAAATGTGTATTTAAAGGTTTAGTCCCATTTATTCAAGAACATCACAGTAATAGTAGATATCTAATTTTTGTCCTAATATAGCATTAGTCACAGATTGGCTACTACTGGTTGAGTTCTACAAAACAAGTTTTGAAAAGAAAAGATAATACTGGTATCGAAATATACAAATTCAGCAAACAAAAAATAGTTGCATTAGAAAAACTGATAACAACATCAGACTAAAGTTGTTTTTTTTTGATACACAAAGCACTAAACCAAATAGGCACAATAAATGACTTTTTATTTTTATTTTTATTGAGGAATGCTTGCAATTTTTATAATTAATATTATTAGTTTTTTTTTTTGAATAATAAATTTTTTTTGAATGACTTTTTCGAAATAATGTTTTAATAAAAAAATGACTTGTGACAATTTTTATGAGAAAAATATTTTGAGAACAAAAAGCACAAAAAGCTTCTTTAGGTTAACTTAAATATTCTATATTTATATATTTTTTTTTAAACAGGTGTCTTTATGGCAGAGGATATAGTAAATTGCCTGAATTAAAAGCATTAGATGATGGAGAGTCAATTTCGTATGTAAGTTAGAATTTTTTAAATCTTATTACTTTCAGTTTATTCACAACATTTTATTTAATTTTTTGTTTTTAAGGATATGGCACAAATGCTGCAAGCCTATGTAAAGCAATTTTCTGATGTGTCAGGAAACAATATAAATTGTGGACCTGTTTTAAATTGGCTGGAGGTATAATGCGTGTATTTAACCACAACAATGTTTACATTTTTTATTTAAAACTTTTTATGTTTTATCTTTTTTGTTTTAATCGTGTATTAGATGTTATATATTATATTTATTTTTTATTAAGTTGGATAACCATGGTAACCACCTTTTTGTCATGGAAGCTGATGACTCAGCAATAAATGTTCCAGCTATAGCTGCTGGGAGAGTGATTAAGCGTTACCAATCTCAAGCACCTGATGAAATGACTTTAGATGTTGGTGAATTTATTTCAATTATTGACATGCCTCATGTTGATGAAACAGTATGGTGGAGGGGAAAGAAGGGTTTTGAAGTAATTTTTTTGCTAAAATTTGTCTAAATTTTGAAAGTTTTAAACTGCTTTTTAATTAACTGAATTTATTACAGGTTGGGTTCTTCCCATCTAACTGTATAGAAGTTCTTGGTGAAAAAGATGTCAATGACAAAGCTATATCTAATATTCATTTGCGACCATTAATAAAGCGACGTGGTAAATTGGTTAGTTTCCTTCGTTTTTTTTTTAAATCACGTCCAAGTAAAGATGAACTTATGCAGCATGGTATTTTACGGGAGCGTGTGTTTGGATGTGATCTTGGAGAGTATTTGGCTTTAACTGGACATGATATTCCAATTGTTTTGGAAATGTGTTCAAAATTTGTTGAAGAACATGGTATTGTTGATGGAATTTATAGATTATCAGGCATAATGTCGAACCTTCAGCGATTGAGGTTGATTGTTTTAAGTTTATTTTATTGTTATTTAGATTCTAAGTTACTAATTTTTTGATTAAATATTTATTTTTATTGTTTAAATATTAAAATTTTTTTATTTAAATTAAAAGGTACCGAAAAAATCTTTTCTCATTGCTTTTTTTTATGACAGAGTTGCTTTTGACAGTCAAGAAAAACCTCCCAATTTGGAAGACCAAAAATACTTAAACGATATACACTGCATATCATCACTTTTAAAAACATACTTTAGGTAATAGATATCATTTTTTTAACAATTGATCTGTGTTAGTGAACTTAATGACTTGTGAGCTTTGTAATTAGTAAACTTTGTGGCTAGTGAACTTTGTGATGAGTGAACTTTGTAACTAATGAATTTTGTGGCTAGTGAACTTTGCAGCTTGTGAACTTTGTAACTAATGAACTTTGCTACTGTTTATTTATGGAACTTGTAATCTATGCGGCTAATAATCTTTGTGAAATTTGAACTTTGTCACCATTTATCCTTGTGATTCGTCAACTTTATGTGAAGAACTATATTATAAATGTATATATGTATATATATATATATATATATATATATATATATATATATATTAATTTAAATAATAATAACATTTATTGTTTTATATAGGGAACTACCAAATCCACTTTTTACATATGAACTTTACACAAAGTTTGTGGTAAGTATTTTTTAAATGGTTTAAAATTAATAGGATATGATAACCAAATGTAATATCATATCAAAAAAGTATATATACATATATATAAATATATAGATATATATATATATATATATATATATATATATATATATATATATATATATATATATATATATATATATATATATATATTTAAACAACTTTAAAAAGTATTCTACACAATAGAGTGCTCAATGTTCTTAAAAGAACAGAGCAATTATATATTAGTAGAAAATCACTTAACTAAATTTTTTTCCCTTTGAAACACAGTGTCAAATGGAAAAAAATTTAGTTAAGTGATTTTCTACTAATATATATATATATATATATATATATATATATATATATATATATATATATATATATATATATATATATATATATATATATATACATATATATATATGTATATATATATACATATATGTATGTATTTATGTATGTATGTATGTGTGTGTATATATATATATATATATATATATATATATATATATATATATATATATATATATATATATATATATATATATATATATATATGTATGTATATATATATATATACACAATAATGCTAAAAAGTTTAGGATGCAGCAGAATTAAATTTTTTTTTTCCATATATATATTTTTTTCTTTAAAAAATAAATTAATCTAATTAACGATTAACTAATCATTGCCAGATAAAATAAGGCAGAAAATTCCAAAAAAACAATTAATGAAATGAACACTAACATCTCCTTTTTCAAAATTCGACTTAACAGAACTAAGTTAATTAAGTAAGCAACATAAAAAAAACAGTTTTATTTATAACAATATAGTAATATTTCATTACCTTTTAGTTATTGGTAGAAAGAATTTTGCATTTCCACTTTTAGATGTCAAAGTATTTATAATTTTATTTCAATACGTTAACTGTTCTTTTTAAATGAGTCAAAGCATGAGAAATATTGAACTCTACTTCAATTTGGAAAACATTTTGATTAGTTTTTCATGTGTAAGTAGAACTGTAGCTATAGTAACTGAATGAAACTGTTAGTGCTGCTGATAAAAAGGGTTCTGAGCGACTGAGACAAAAGCGTCTGAGCACCGAAGACAAATATCACTGATAATAATTCTATTAAAGCAATGCCAGAAAAAATACTCAGCAAAAGATATTGCGCAAGAAGTAAACCTGGCACTTGAAAATCAAATATCAGGACAAAAACCTGTAACAGAATGGTTTGAGCAAAACAATATCAAAGTACTTCAGTGGCCAACTAGATCACTTGATCTTAATTCAAATGTTTGGATTGTAATGGATCAAAAACTTACCAAAGAACCAGTAACTTCTGCTGAAAATCTAGAAGAAAATTTAAGTCTTTAAATCTATTTAAAATTTAAGAAAATTTAAGTTTGACAGTTAATAACAAGTTTGGTTATAAAACAGTTTGACAGTTGAATATTGTCATAAACTTTTCAATTCTATAAGAAGATGTTCCTTATGCATAAAAAAATAGAGGTTACATTCCTTATAAAGGTTCAACATAAAAACAACTTTAAAACAAAGTGTGGTGAAGTTAAAGCAGCTTTTTATTTTATATATGATTAATTTCTTTTAAAAAGTTTAATATATATTTATAATTTTTTTTTTTTTTATCATTTCTAATATGTTCTAAATATTCTAAAAAATAAATTTTGTGTTTGAAATAACTAAATTTTTTAAAATCTTTTTTCTATTTTTAATTACTAAAGAAAAAAAGTTTGATTGATCCTACTGTGTGCTAAACTTTTGAGCACTATTGTGTATATAAATAATTTAATTTATTTATTTTCTTTAGTTTCATATCTTTAACGGTTATTTTAAAACATGTTTATTTTATTTATTTTATTTTTTTATGTTTTAAAAAAAAAATTTATTCTATATTTGTTCTAATTTTTGGATATTTGGTAGGCTGCTATCAACAAAGAGGGTGATACTGAAAAAACAGTTGCTTTTCATCATGTCATCCAAAGACTGCCCCCTCCTCATTACAGGTGGTAAATTTTTATAAAGGGTTATTATTTGATGAAATTTTCTCCAAATAAATAACCCCAAATTTTTTTATTTTTATTACTGTGTATTCTATGATGTTACTATTTTTAAATTTCTATTTTCTTTCTTTTTAATTATAATTTTTATTTATTGAAATTTTTGCAATTAAAATTTCATTGGGGTAGGTGAAGCTTTTTAGTTGTGGTGAGCCTTTTATTTTAATTTTAATTTGGGTCAAAGTTGCTTCTATAGTGGTGACTGACTCGTTTGTTAATTTTTTCATATTTTACATATTCACAAATACATGGATATAAGATGATATGTTTTTATATAAGGCAAAAAATATTAAAAACAACAGCTTGAAACTAATTTACTAATTTATTAAAGCTATAGATGACAAAGAAACCTTATTAATATCTAAAACACAAAAACTTATGCATCAATTATCTAACTATCAGTGCTAGAGCTAGTCAATAGATTATCTAAAACTATTTGCATTTCAAGAGTGAATAACTTGGTTTTTTTTACAACATTCATTTTTTTCTTTGTCTTACTTATATTTATAGCTGTTTGCATATCAATTGCTACATCAATTGAAATATTTTTTCACTTTTTCTTGGGACTTTTTATGCGGGGGTAAATGATCATCACCTATAGCTTCAACTAAATGTTGTATGAAAGAGAACCTACAGTGACGTTTTTATTTGTAAATGTTTACAGGGATGCGAAGTTCCAAAAAGGACTCCAGATTTGAAAGTCACAAAAAGATTACTTTATTCTAGTTTTTGGTAAGCAGGAGCTCCAAAAATATAAATAAGTTTATGGACTACTAGTAGGAAAAAAATTAAGACTTTTAGGTTAGAGGAACAATCGTTTTTTGAACCCAGAGTCCTTAGGTATAATGACCGCAAGGACCCCGGGACTCCAGGACTCCAGGCTTAAAAACAAGAAGCTTCAAGTCATTAAATCTCATGAACTTTTTTTTTATAGCAGATTATAAGTCAACAATCATGTTTATATAATAGAGTATCTGGACACTACAGACTTGGAAAAAGTAGAGATATAAAGCCGGAGTCCTTTTGGGACTCCGCAGACTTTTGAAAAACTATAATTAGTATAATCTAGTTTTTCTAAAGTCTGTAAATCAAAATATCTAAGGATATTTTGATCATCCCTTTGTTGTTAATAGCTTATCAGCAGGGTCATCAGTTGAATTAGTCTCACATTAATTCCAAATCTTTGATGGAGGAACCCTACTTCTGTACTCTTTCTTTTAATGTTACTTGCAAATCTATTTGTTTAACCGTTTATATATTCTTGGCATGTTCTCTTTGTAACAAATTTGTAACAGATTTGTTATTAGTATTTTATCCTTAACCCAAAAATATTAAATTAAATAAATAATATTATATCGATAGACATAATATTATTTTCTCAAAAATGAATAAAAAATATAAAATTGAAAATCAAATAATTATATTTTTTTGCTTATATTAAAGTCACCCAAAGCTGGGGCCAAACTTTTAATTAGAAGTGTTATAAATATGATATCTATTATACAATACTCCAATATAAACTTGCTATTAGTTATAATATCACAACCCACTCAAATACAGTTGGTTTTAGTGAGTGGGTTGACACAGAAGTTTCAACAAACTTAAAAGTTTGCAGCATACAAATTTTAAAATTTTTATATGCTCTTATAAACAACAAAAAATTATATATATGCGTGCACTCAAAAGAAGATGCAAATGTGTATATATATATATATATATATATATATATATATATATATATATGATATATATATATATATATATATATATATATATATATATATATATATATAGATATAGATATAGATATAGATATAAATAGTGCACAATAAAATTTTCATCAAATGAAACATTTAAAATTAAACATTTAAATCAAGATTGTTGGTAAGAAGTCAGTAACAGCTGGCTTATAAGCGCTTTGGAATGTAAAAAAATTTTTTTTAATCCAATTGTTTTATTAATTAACAACAAAAGCAATATATAGAACAAAGAAATCTTGATAATACAGTTAAATCCAAGTTGAACACCACTTAACTTGAACTTTTGTTATCTTGAAATGTTTTCCCTTGAAATTAAGTTTAAAAAATTCATTTATTCATTCGGTTTTCCTTGGTCTCTTGGAGGTTCGAGTTAATGGGAATTTACTGTATATTTTTAATTTTGATATATAGAAATTTTGGTCATCTTAATCTCCTAACCTAAATACTTACCTAACCATCTGATAAATATTACTCTGGCCAGAGTAATATAAATTAGAATTTTTTGTGTGGAAATGTATGACAAAAGATAAAGATAGATTTTGTTTGTATATTTTTCTCACATAAAAATATGTGAGAAAAATATACAAACAAAATATAAACTACATATAAATAATTATATAAAAAATTACAAATCAATGTCTATGTTAAACGTATATTTTTGTTTTTAATTTAAAAAGTTTAAACCCACTTGTGTGGATGGTTCCACACTTGCAACACTCGCAAATCATTAAGACAACTTTCCATATTTTATATTATGCTATTTTTGGATTTAAATGAAATGAAAGACTAAAAATATTGTTTTAGAAAGAAATTCTTTTTCTAGTACTGATCTGTTTAGCATATTAGCACTGAGTGTTTTTATTTTGATACCATTACTAGGCATTCAAGGTTTACTCCTTCCAATACTTTCAATAATTCCAAGTTCCTTCTATCCTTAACCAAAATTAAACTAGTTTTTCTTTTATCAGAATTCTTCTCCTAGACAAGTTGCATTCACCAAAATTGTTTTTATTTTCATTGTTTGTTTCTTTGACATCTTATACAAATTATATCAACATTCATTTGATATAAGTTGTATAAGAAAATTGTTTTGATGTTTTAAATGTAAAAGTATCAAAAGTTGTTACTTTTGAACTTGGGTGGTGTGTGGTGTTGTTAGATAAATGACGATATATATATATATATATATATATATATATATATATATATATATATATATATATATATATATATTTATATTTATATATATATATGTAAATATATATATAAATTTTTATTTAATTTTTTTATTTATTTAGAACTATGCACTATCTATTTCTACATTTGAATGTGTGTGCTCAACATTCTGATAAAACAAATATGACAGCAAAAAATCTGGCTATTGTATGGGCTCCTAATTTACTAAGGTAAAGGTATTTTTTGGTTTTTAAACCTTTTTTCATAACTTTTTGTGTTTGATTACAGAATAAATAATCAATTTATATAAAAAAAATTTTTTTGTTAGACCAAATATTGATGACTCTGTTGGTGCATTGGCTGAATTTCGTACCCAAGCAATTATTGTAGAATATATGATACGTAATGTTAAGGTGTTCTTTGATAAAAATGCTGCATCTGCAACTATTGCCTATTACCCTGAGAATCAAGATGAGAATCAACCAGAAGGTATTTCTTTTTCTATTGTTTTTTTTGTTTTAGGAAAAAAAAATTGATTTATTTAAGAGCATAATAATAATACTAATAATATTAACAATGTTAGTAATAATATTACAACAATAATATTAATAATAATAAAAATATCATAGTATTTATAGTACTATAATAATAATAATAATAATAATAATAATAATAATAACAACAACAATCAAAGCATTTTTTTTTTTAAGTATATTTTTAGTCTAAAATAGTAAAATTTTAAAGAAATTAAATAAATTGAACCAAGTTAAAAAACTAATTTATGAGTTGCTAAGCATCTAGAAATTCTGTTGTGACTAATAAAAAGTGCTTTTGTTTTTGCGACACAATGATTGCATTGAAAAAACTATTTAGTAGAGTATACATAGGTATAGGAAATATATTGCACAATAACATTTATAGCATAAATATAGTAGGTTAAAACAGGAAGACAAAACAATAAATTAAAAAAATCTTTAATGAAGTATGTTTAAGCCTAATGTCTGTTTACTCACGGTGGGTAGGTGAGAGAGAAAACATTATGAGATATGACAAATTGTGTTATGACTTTTAGAATTATATCCAAGTGGCTATATTATTATGCTTGCTGGTTTAATGACTGCTTGCATACCTGATTAAAAATAAGAAAATAATTAAATAACAGTCATACCAATTTTAATTAAGTAGTAAAAAAAAATTTGTAGTTAATTTTAATTTGTTTAATTTTTAGTTTTAAAATTTAAACATTTAAAAATGTCTTGTTATTAAAAAATTTTCCGAATATTTTTTAACAGAACAGAAGTCCATTTATGGTTCAGTCTCTCGTATTTTTCAACCAACCGTAGTTGCAAAACTGATATCACTTGATGAAGCGAGAGAGCGAGTTCGAAATGTGAGCATTCGTAAAGCATCTTATTCACTATCAACTGAAAGCAATATATGTATGTTTATTTTTACTTGTTTTATGCATTTTTGTAATAAAAAGGTAATAAATCATTTTATGTTTTTCAGCCTCCAATAGTTATCCTAAATTACATTCAACTGCACAACCTCTTAATATTGCTGCTTCGCCTATATCTCCTCTGCCTAGTTTATTATCTCTTGAAGAAGCCCAAGCACGCAGTAAAGCAGCTTTTTTATCTAACCAACGGTCTTCATCCGATGTAGGAATGCTTCAAACAACTACAATGTCACCTAAACGAAGTCGTAAATGGCTTGGTTTGTTTTCTCGTGCTAAATCAGCTAGCCCAAGCCAACCAGTCGAAAGAAGTAACAAGCATCCTTCTGTTTATAAATTAATTAGTTCTCCTCAGCGTTCTATAAGCGAAATAAATATACATAATCTTCGTAAACAACAGATTGAACATTCTGCTCTTCTACATACAGCATCAGAGGATAATTTGCAGAAAAAAGATATTGTACAACACAAAAGAACATCAGTACAATCAGCATCTTTTGATCACACTGATGCTGACTATTTACCCTTTTGCAGTAGGGAAAGTGACGGGGATGATTCTTCCATCATGTCTGCTATTGAGGTTGTTAGTAAGAAATATTTAGGAATTTCAAAATCTGATCAAAACGTTAAACAAACAATAAATTTTTCACCTGAAGATTCAAAAATACAATCTAATAATTATGAAAAGGAAATGAAAAATACCAATCTTATTTCTGATGTACCTCAAACTAATCAGGTAGGTCAAACTAATCAGGTAGGTCAATATGATCAGCAATCTCCTGAGCGCATACATCCTCCATTAACAACCATTGATAATGACTTGCCAATTAAAAAAACAAGATCTCTTTCACCTGAAAATTTGTTGCATAAAAACAAATCTTCAAGGGCTAAAAGCTTACAATTTGATGATAAGTTTAATGGTGAAATGAATGATCATTCTCTGAGTACAAGATCATCTTTAGTTTTCCAAAGTGAATCCAATGATTCTTTTACTAAAAATACTCCTTTACACACCTTGGATTCAAGCAACTCTAGAAAATCATTTTCTGGAAGTTCTTTCCAACTTGTGGCTACTCCATGCTCTTTAGCAACAGATTCTTCATTAACTGATGAGAAGCGAGAAAAAAATCTTGTTTTTGCTCATCCATCCAACACTTCTGTGGTTCATCCTTTTTTAGCAAATCGAAAATCTTGGGTTGATAAAGCCGGCCCACTACATTCCTCAAAAACTGCCTTAATCAACGAGTCATCAGGAAAAAAAATCATAAACAATGATTTTAAAATGTTAGCAGGAAAAAAATATGAGTTACATCAACCAAATACTAAGAACTCTTTAAAGTTTGACCAGATGTCACAAATTTGTAGTTCTTTAGATCGAAAAGACAATAATGATATTGTAAGCAACAAAATAAACGACAATAATGTTATTGTTAGCAACAACATAAACGACAATAATGGTATTGTAAGCAACAACATAAACGACAATAATTATACTATAAGTAACAATATAAAAAGCCTTAAAACATCAGGTTCTCAATCACCTTACACAAAAGAACTTCCAAATGAAAATCAAACGTATGAAAATAATGTTCAAACGAAACCTTTACTTAACTCACCAAAAGAACGTTCGTCAATCTTGCTTGATTCTTCCAACCGAGAAATTTCACGAGTCTTACCGGATCATTTAAAACATGAGGGTTTACAAAAGGTTTTAGTAAGGTCTACAGAAGAAAATATGAAACTTAACAAAATCATTGACAAGCAAGATTCATCAAACAGTATAAAATCTTGTGAAAGTCAATTATATAACCAGGACAATTTAAAATATTCCGCCTCTATACCTAACGACTCTTCAGTAAATGTTTCTTTAGGTGCTCCATATATTTATACCAATAGACTAGACAATTCAGAAACAATTTGTGTTGAAAAGCTTGTAAGTGATAGTAATAAGGTACCAACAAGTGACAGCAATAAACTTCCGAGTGAAAGTTGTAGCCCATTAACCAGTGGTGTTAATAATTTATCAACAAGTGACAGTAATAAGGTACGAACAACTTTTGGCACGCATAAGGATTATTTAAAGTCAAAAAGTTTAAGTAGCGTTGATGTGTCTCAATACTCCTATCCTATGAAATTTTATCAAAAACCTAAAAAAAAGATATCTCTTCCCTTGAAAGGTAATTCTAAAATTGAAAAAGACAAAAGGCATTATGAGCTGGATAGCGTGGAATCAGAAATGATTCATCGTTCCTATTCTTTACAACAAAGTAAAAATCATAGTAGAGAATCATTGCCTATTTTCGATACACAATTAAAAAACAATAAAGAAACAATTTTGTTAACACTCAACCCTGACTTAAGGTCCACCTCTTGTAGATCTCATTCTTCTGAAAATTCAAATTGTTCCAGTTTTGTATCCTGTGGTGCCTATCCATTAAAAACATTTTCCAAAGAATATAATCCTACTACGAATATACCTCTTCGGGATACAAAAACAAGATCGAGTTCAAATGTTTTTAACAAAAGACCTTCTTCCGAATATATGAGTTCCAATAACTCAGCGTATGTAACAACGCCCACTTCCAGTTATATTTCTTATGGTAGTGCCCCTTACTTATCGACAGGGTTTCACGCCCCACACCTTATGTCATTATCAAATCGTCAAGCATTTGATAGTAGTCCAGGTCAAAAAAGTTTTCAATTATCGTTGAAAGACGGGAAAAGTCGTCGTTCACGCCCATTATCTATGCATGATAATATTGACTATTTGCAACACGATCGGCAACAAGTTAAATACGAAATGGTGTAAATTATTTTACTATTTTCCAAAATAATTTTTAATAATTAATTAAAACTTGCAAGTTCTTTCAAAACAATTTATTTGAAGCATGCGTTAATTTCATAAATCTTATAAATATGTCAATAAATATGTTTATATACGTTTCTATATCTTATACCTGCAGTGTGTATGCGAGAATATAATATATTTTGAGTGCATTTTTTTTAAAAAAAATTCATTTTTAAAGTTTTTTACAATAATTATGTTTAATTCAGAATTTTTTATTTTTATTGTTTTTTAATATATTTGTAATTTTTATTGTTTTTGCGCGTTATGAATTACCATTTTTTTCCCTCGTTTTACTCACACACATATACACACGCACACATATATTTTATTTCATTACGGTTAGCATATAACATAGTTTACGGTAACCATTTGCGGTTAACAAATTATTTACAGTTTTGAATACAAGTTTTTATAGGACATAACGATGTAACGGTTGTTACTAATGTCGGTTAATGCTGTTAACAAGAATCGGAACTAAAAATGTACACCGGATTTCGTGACACTTGTATTCATCGGGACAATAACTTTGTTTTTTTTTTTTTTTTTTTTTTAAAAAAACTTGTACGTTGATTTTTTAACAAAAAAACGAATCTTATAAAAAAATGTTTTTTACAGTATAAACTATGTTTAATAATCTTTCTGGTTACTTGGTTACTACTAAATGGGTTTAGTGTTAGGTATCGGGAGTGGTTTGTTTACCTTATGTGTTGTATGGTTTATTGGTTTGGCTGTCTGCTTGTTCTTGTTAAGGTCTGGAAATAGGTAATAAACTTTTTATAAAGTATATATATGTTTATATACTTATATATGTGAAAAGTTATTTTTAAAACGCGGTATGAACAATTTTGTCTTCATATGCCGCTTAAAATATTATCTAATTAAAAATAATATTTTGCGCATGATAAGACGTTTTATTAATACTTTTTAATTCATTTTTTTATTAATATCTTTCTAAACTTGTTTTTTTTTTTTCTAATATTTCTTTTTTTTTTTTTTTTTTAATATAACTATTTGTTATTATAAGTTAAGTGTTGCTTTTATCGCGTTTATATATATGAAAAATAAACTTTTTATATATATAAACTGTTAATACTTTTCCCTTGATAGCGGTGGCGTATTTGGTGTCGTTGTTCTGCTTATTTTGTTTACTTTATCGATTGTCTTATTCCCCAGGAAAGCTATTGATGAAAATGTTGTTCCAATTAACAAGGTTTTATTTTAATTGTTTAATTATATATCCAGTTTCAATATTAAGAAGTTTAGTTTAGTTTCTATTTTTATGTCTTGTATTCCCGAGTTCTAAATGCATTTTTTTTTTAATCATAGATTTTTGATACGCTGTTCATTCCAAGAATAACATACGCCATATTTATTGTTTTATTCGTATTAATTGCAATGGCTGCCTATTTTATGGATCATGTGCTCATGCAAAACGTTGCCATGGCTGCAAAAAACAAGAAGAAATTCACATTCTAACACGTCAAGTTCTTAGAGATCTGTGTTTAAAATCTCTAAATATTTCGGCTAATGTATATAGAATTTAAAGTTGATTGTTCCTTTAAAAGTATAAGCATTATTTCATTTTGTAATATTGAGTACATTACATATAAAGAATGCGTAAAAATATATTTATTGCAAGTTTTTGCTCTCTTGATTTGATAAAAGTACGATGAGTTTAAATACGCTTTTTAATCGCTTCTATTTTTCACGATACTCACGATACGATATTTGCCACGATATTTGCCACGATGCTTAATTTTTGTGTGTCTTTAAGCACCAAAAATACGCTAAACATTTTTAAAACAGTTTTAAATTGGCTTCTTATTTAATTATGGCCAGATTTTTCAGAACAACCTTGTCGTTAAGATCCTAAATAAAATATTGCTTATTAACTGAAATAAAGCGTAAATCATACTTCAGGTCAAGCTAGGATCATCACTTTGCTACTGATACACTGATGTTTCGTGCATTATAAAATATGGCATTAATCAAAAAAAGTACAAAAAACTTACTAACTTCAAAATAAGACTATTTTTAACTATAAATTCTTTTATCTTCAAATAAATAAAAAATTATAAAAGATCTATTTTGTTGTTAAATATTTACATTAAAAAGAATAAAACAAAAAATTGTTAAAATATTGTTAAATCACTTTTCTGTAATTCACGATTTTAACGGAAAACTTGTCTTGGGTCTACTAAGATATCCTAGCTTTACAACGGTGAAATTTGGAACATGAGTGTCTAATTTATCTAAATATTATGTCACGTGTTTTTGTGCAGAAAATCTATTTTAATGCATTTATATTTTTAAATTTATCACTTTCGTATGCAAAAGGTAATATTTTTAGTGGATGGCACAAATTTTTTAATTTTTATGCATATTAAAAACAATCTAAGCAGAACTACTATATTCCAAAAATGACTTTAAGACAATCCAAAATCTCAATATCTAGAAGAGGACCACAATTGTGGATCTCATTTTTCACAAATGGTATTAAAACGATAAACTCGATTCAACATTTTAAATGTGTTGTTAAACAACAGTTACTTGACCACAACATTACTGAAACAATCTCATATTTTTACGCATCTCGAATTTTTTTTTATTTATTCAACTGTTGGAAATGTTTATGGTAATATTTATATAAATGCATTTACTTGTATTTATATTTATAAAGATACATTTACTTGGCTACTTTAATTATAAGTGCTTTTATATATATTTATATATATATATATTTATATTTATGCGCTACAAATATTTTAAATCTGTGTTTATTTTAAATTTTATTGATATTGATGGTAAAATATAACTGAAATTAACAAGGCAAGATGATAAGACCACTGTCTTCTGCTTGCTCCAGTCAACAATTTTGTAAAAAAATTTACGTTAACCATTTTGTTAAAAAAGTTTTATTGACCAAAAAAAAAAAAAAAAAGAGCAACAACTACTCGCAAAATGTTAAAAAAAATGTTCAAAAAGAAACTTTTTTTTATAATTTTTAAAATTTTAAGTTTCAATAGAATTTTAAAGTTTTAAAACTCTGTCTAGACAAAAAAAAACTTTAAGCAATTTTTTTTTAAATCAGAAGTAGTTATACTTAATTATTTCATTTCATTATAAACCTATAGATTGTTAAAGATAGGATTTTTATGAAAAATTTTTTTAATAATTTGTCTTAACTACACGGAGCAGTGTAGTTGTTAAAACTTGTTTTTCAACTTTTTTTATCAAATGCATCAATAAATATAACTTTATTTGTTTTTGTTATATTATCTATAACGCCGTCAATTTTTTTTTTTTTGTTTTTAACTATGTTTTTAACTATGAGTGTAAGGGAAATTTTGAAAGTATAAATTTATTGGGAAGATGGTTGGGAAGAAGGTTGGGAAGATACACTTAAGAATATGACAACTTTTAGAAATTTTATATATATTATTACTGAAATGGTAGCGATACAAGGCTATTTGTTCCAAAATATAAACAGACGCTTTTATTATAAGTTTACACGGCGAATTCAACTATCTTAATAGACTATTCTGGCATATGAAGGGCTGTAGTCAGCTTGAAGGCATTATTAAAAAACATTTTATAAAAAAGTTCTCTAAACCAAAAGATGAAAAGCATAATGAAATAAAAAAGAAAAAAAAAATTATAAAAATTTATTACAAAGTATTTTTTTATAAAATAATTTCGAAATTTGATTTCTTATAAATTTTAAAAATATAAATAAAAAACAATATCTTAGCTTAACTTTCATTTTAAGGCCCTTTTGATTTCAGTAAAAAAGATTTGTTCCAAAAATGACCAATATTCACAGAAAGCTCTCAAAAAATTCGATAATTTACTAAACGATTATCCCGCGGGCATATTTTGAAACCCTATACAGGCTCAGAATAGGCAGAAAATTGAGCAATCTGATTTGCTGATTTTGAAAGAGAGGCAAATGCGATTTTGTTGAAAAATATAATTAAAATCAAAACAAACAGATTTTTGAAATAAATTTCAAATGATATACTAAGTTTATCAATACAAGTCATGTGTTACTATCAACACAGGAAATTCATTTTATTTTAGTACTCTTCAGAGTATTAAAAATGTATCAAAATCTATTTGTGCAAGAGAATTTTCACTCGTAAAAATTTCAATAAAGTTTATCTTGGTGATGAAGGTTTTATCTATCGTTAATTTTAAGAAACGAAAAAAAAATATGTGTTGAAGTAAATTGGAAAAAATCTACAAATGTGTTTCTCTTAAAATATGCTCTTGGCCTTAAAGCATTCTCAAATACATAGTTTATATAAGTATGTTGTACGAGACTAATAGTGAAGCACTTTTGCATACAAAGTTTATATGCAGTTTTACGTGACTACTGGTGAAGAACTTTATTTATAAACTGATTTACATGTTTATTACAAAGAGTTGAAAATAAGAGTTTTTAAAAAAGAAAATTTGTACTAATTGCAAAACTAGCTTACATGTTCCATGTCAATATATGAGCTCTGAGGAGATTTTGTTTTCATGCTTTGTTTCAACCATAGTTTAAAGGAGGCTGATATATTTTTTTATTACGTAGCTTTAATAAAACATCGTGCTAAACCATTAAAAACTTTTTTAAAATTTAAAAAAATTTTGGCAGGCTACATTAAGTTATAAAATATTTGAAAATTTAACAAAAGAAGTGATATTTATGTTTGTCTACAGAACAGTAATTTTTGTACAGTTACATATAAACACTGACATTAAAAGCAAGAAAAAGTATTGAAGTCAAATAAGTTTACCAAATAAAAGTGGATTATGACATAAATAAAAGTGGATTATGGCAAATGATTGTGGCATTTTTTGTATATTGTATTAATTGCAAAAAAAAGATTTAAAAAGCTAAACTAAGTGGTTAAAATCAAACATTTTAATGAAAAAAGAGTAATAAAAAAAAAGAAAAGAAAAATTATCAAATAAAAGAACAAAATAAGTTTGTAATAGTAATAGCTATGAATATTTTTGGTATTATAAAATGTGTTTTGTATGTATAAACTCTTGGAATATTTTACTTGAATTTGCATGTGTGCAATTCCTAAATGTGTTTCTCATCAAATATAATATTTGCGTTCTTTAAAGCATGCTCGATACAAAGTTTTTATGCAATTGCACCAGACTACTGGTAAAGTACTTAAAATATGCAAAGTATAAATTTTAAGCTGAGGCAGAGGTTGTTCTAAGCTCATTACTGCATCTTTATACCAACTTGTTAATTATAAACAGTTTAACATTTAAAATTTTGGAAAAAGAAAATACAGATACAGAATTTTACAGATGTTTTGCCAAACTAGCTTACTTGTTCCATATAAATCTACGAACCCTGAAAAAGTTACTGTTCAATCTAAATTTTGAGAAGGCTGATAAGGTGTACATCAATATTTTTCTTTATATATATTATATAGGATGAAAATTGGATATTAATCTAATCGAAATAATTTAAATAATAAATTGGATAATAATCTATTGGAAAATTTAACAAAAAAAGTGATATTTGTTTTTTCACTCAACATTAAAACTTTACTGAGTATTAAAATCAAAAAATTTAACCAAATAAAGGTGAATTATGGCAATTTTTGTAATAAAAATAACTTCATCAAAATTAGCTTTTACATTTGAAGAAGCAAGTTTTCAAAAAAGCTATTCATACTACATTAAAATAAAACATGACGCATCTCTATTTTTATATTAATAAAAAAGAACACTTGTTTTTATTGGTTATACCAAAAATTACATAATGAAACTATTCGTAAAATTTGTAAATATGGAGTACATTTTATTTAAGGTTTTTTTTCTAATTTTTTTAGAGCAGAAATATTTTCTTTTTCTTCTGGAGTATGTAATGTAAAATAAATTAGCATTATAAATATATAAAATTTATCAAAGTTTACTGCTTTATTTAATATTATTTTCCATCAGTTGCTATTAAAGGATACACATTTTATATTAATTATAGAATACAGTAACGAGTATTTTGTTCAGGTTAAAAGCTATATATCAACTAACATGTATTGAGTTTTGAAATTGAAATAAACAACAACATTAACTTGCATGTTTGCAATCTTTCTTGTTTCTACCTTTTTACACTTAGTTTTTACCACACTTAGGTGTGGTAAGTTGAGAGTTATTGCTTTTGGTAATCAGTTTATTATATCAAAACACACTTGTGGACATCAGGTTATAGATTTTTTCTAATAGCTTATTATGCTACAATGCTTTGTGATCTTTTATTACTATACATTACCAAAGGATATCTAAATTCGCTTGTGCTTACAATTGCTTTTAATTTAAGAGTGTTGCAAATCATCTGGGCTAGCTATAACAACCAATAAGCAATATTCTCAAACTTTTTTAGTGTTGTATATAATTTATATATGGAAGTAATAAGTGTAAAGTTCAAAAGAGAAATTAGGCTATTTTTTCAAAATACTTTTCTTGCTAAATGATTGGATAAATGGGAACTTAATTTGAAAAAAAATATACCAAGTTAATAATAATCTACTAATATTAGTAGGTAAATTTTAAAACTGTTTTAAATCTATCGTATGAGAATCACAGCATAGTCAAGTTTTACCATCTGGTTTATAGTTTGTTACAATGGTTGTCTTTGTTATATCTTAGAATTAGAAAAACAAACTAATTTTTTTAAATCTTTATTTTTAAGAAAAAATATTGAAAATCACGGATGTTATGAGTTGTGAGGGTTTGTATAAGTATTTGCACTATATTGCACAAAATTGGATAGAAAAATCATAATTTTTTTTGCTATTATTATTTGGTTTTTTATGAAATTACTCAAATTCACTTTTATTATTGAATACGCTTTTTGACATTTGCTTTGATTTAAACATACGCGCCAAAGCCTCTCTTTCAAAATCAGCGAATCAGATTGCGCATATCTCTGCCTATTCTGAGTCTCTATAGAGTTTCAAAATATGCATCCCGCGGATTACCAATCATAGAAAACTTCACTAAAAGTTAAAAAAAAATTAAAAGTATTATGTTTTTCTTTCCAAAAAAGTAAAAAAGCGGCCATTGATTTAAATGTACTAAACTCCTATTTAGCGGATTCTGTGAGAGCTCCCGAAATATCTTTGTTAAACTTAATTGCAGGATGCAACATAAAAGATTCAATCAGTCTTACAAAAATTGATTGCAAAATAGTATACCAGCATTTAGCAAACCTTAAGGAAAAAACTGCTACAAGGTACAATGGTCTACCAGTACTTTTTTTTTTTAAATCAGCCGCAGCTCATTCGCCAAACACAACAGTAATTATTTACAAAAGCATTAAAACTATTTTCCAATAATGTGGAAAAAAGAAAATAGATTAGAAGTTAAAAACAAAAAAATCGAAATCAAAATCAGAGAATTATAGATCTATCTCCATACTTTCCGTATAAGGAAGGATGTTTGAAAAGATAATAGCTAAACAACTGTCTACTTTTTGTAATATAAATAAGACAATTTTTCCGGAACAATAAGGATTTAAAGAGAAATTGAGTTGCGAGTATGGTATTGTAAATGTTGTGGAGGTTTGGATGAGATATTTGCAGGTGCTATAATGATTAACTCGTCAAAGGCGTTTGACTCCGTTCCACACCAACTTCTTATTAACGAACTATTCAAAATAGGCTGTAGTTTGAGCACAATACTCCACAGCTATTTATCTGATAGAAAGTCATTCAGACTAATCAAGTAACCCAGTTAAAGCCAGTGTCGTGTGAGTTTTTTCAGGGAAGTGGACTTAGTCCTAAACATTTCAATATTTATATTAGAGATCTTCTAACTTGCTCTAATTCACATAAAACTCAGTTCGCTGACGCTATTACCCACTCCGAGGAAGATGCGGACTCGTATGCACTAACAGCGAAATTAGTACATACATTTCAAATTGAAGCCACAGTTTTTAAAATTTAAGAAAAATACTACCGCATATTTTACAGATGGTAGTAGACAGCTGTGTAATCAATCCAGTCAAATCAGTTAAACTGTTAGGAGTAACCCTTGATTGGCATCTTACCTTTGGTCCTCATACAGGAAATGTTAAATCCTACCTAACTCGATACTTTCTAATATTGGTTTATATACCATTAGTATTATCTCAGAAAGCAGACAGAATAAATAAACGTAAGATGTATATGTCAGGTGCTTTTATTGATCTTCACAAGACATTGATCCTTAGCCCTGTTGATCATTACATTCTTTTAAAAAAACTAGAAAACTATGTGATTAAACATTCAAATATCAAGTGGTTTCAAAGCTATATATCAAACAGAAAGAAATACATTTCTTATAGTTGTGGAGAAACTGAAAATATGAAAATACTCTGCACCCCAAAGATCAGTTTTAGAATCCTTTTTATTTTTAATTTATGTTATTGATTGAAGCAAATCTTGTTATTTATTAAACACCATTCTGTTCACTGATTATACAAATTTATTTTAGGCTCATCATGATATTATATAAAGTGTTATTTAATTTAGTTAATACGGAACTTCTAAAAAATTTTTATTATCGAATTTCTTTTAAGTAGTATTTAAAAGTTAAGTTCCTTTTAGTTTATATTTAAAGCAAACTGGTACATCATCAACAACCACAGTAAAGTTGCATGATCTAATCAAAGCCATACTGATAAATTTTAAATATTTTGAAAACCTTTTTATCAGTAGCAACCAGATAAACACAAACAAATTCACGCACTCCTATCCTAACTAGCATCTCCATCATAACTTTATCTCAACTAGCATCTCCATATATTTTGTTTAAAGCTTATTACGAGTTAGAATTTTATTCCATTATTTTGGTCTTCTAATGGAGCCCATTTGCCGCCGGAGCCATTGCTGCCCTACGCCTCCTCCTTCCCTCGGGATGCCTCTGGTTGCTGAAAAAAACTTTTTGGATAATACTGATTAATCATGCAGTTATTTTACAACTCGATTGCTATATTAACGTAAAAGCATTTTTGAAAAAAATTTTAAAAAAACTAACTAAATTAGCTGTCTTTTTATTTCTAGTCATTTTCACGAATTCTCGTGAATTATTTCCAAAGAATTCAAATGATAAAAGTGGTGCTGGTGCATTTCCAGTTTTTCTTAATTTCTAGTTGGTTTTTTAAAAGAGTTATAAATAACAGAGCATATACTAAAAATAAATTACATACATTGTAGGAAGTCTAATTATTGATTGATTGATTGATTGAAAGCAAACCTTTTAGGAGCTGTTTTTTACCCAACTCAACTAAAAAACTGGAAAACCTTGGTTATGTGAAAATATTATGGACTAATGGACCTTGGTTATGTGAAAATATTATGGACTAATGGACCTTGGTTATGTGAAAAAGTACAAAGACCTAATGATATAGTTTACATTTGAAACGTACACATAAAAAAATAATTATCTACATTATTTAAACCTACAATAAATACTGAATCAGTAGCACGTCAATAGTACGTCAAAAAGGTAACAGTCGCATACAAGTATTGTATGAAGGAAGAGTTGCAACTTTTACCCGAAACGAAACTATGTTTAATGTCAAAGGTAATAGGTACTGTTCATTTTTTTGATATTTAATTTAAGTTTATTTATTTATAGAATTTAATTGTAGAAAACTTTTTGACAATGATAAAAGTAACTCCAAGCGAACGTGGAATATAATGAAAGAAACTATTTGAAAACATGCTCAAATTCTATCCCCCAGATGGGTAAAGCTGATAACATAAGTTTTTATGAGCCAAGTACAGTTGCTCATAAATTAAATAAATTTTTTACGAAATTGGATCAAAACTTAAAAGTAAAAATTCCTAAAATCCAAACTGTTTCAGCGATTTTTCAGTACCGATGGATGATTGCATAAATTCGGACAAATTTTCTTATGAACTATTATTTGATGAATTTGTGAGTTTAAATCACTTAAAAAAACAAGCAACGCAATTGGAGCCGATGGAATTAACGGTAAATTAATTATAATTAGAGTGTTCTTTTTATTCTTTGAGAATTAAAATGATGAACTGAAGTTTCGAAGAATTAAAGGAAACGCTTCTAAAGTTTTTAGAGCATCAATTAATTTTCTAAATCAACTTAAAATTGCAAAAGTTATCGCAATAATAAAAGAAGACGCTAATCTTAGTAATTACCGTTTTATCACTATCCTATGCGTAATCCTACATTCTCAAAAATTTTAGAAAGAACTATGTACAACAGGGTAAATAACTAACTAAATTACAATAATCTATTATGCCATTATTAATTCGGACTTTTTTAACACAGTATTTATTTCGGAAAACATCGAGGTCTTTAAAGTTTTAATGTTTCTATTTGTTCTTTTAAATTCCTAAAAATCTTGTTTTTAAATCTGGGATCTAGTATTGTTGCAAAAGCATATTTTTATATAAATATATATAATAATAAATATAAATAAATGAATAAATAAATGCAGTTTATGCAAAGATTCACACAAAGATTCTGTGTGAATCTTTGCATAAACTGCATTTATTATTGGGATAATTTCTGATGTGGTTACTTTCGATGAACTTGCAGTAAGCGTGACGTCTTCGAAAACTTTTAAAGCAGAAACGAGAGAAACCAGACTGTCCCATTCTTTGGTTGACAATTCTTTGTTTCGCCAAGCAGCTTTTGGGAAATGTGGCGTTACCAACAGAATCGAAGGTGCCATTCCATCGAGTTGGCTCATCTTGAATGATGCTGTGTTTAGAAAGTCCCAAAATCTCCTGAGAATGTCTCAAAAGTTTGTACAATTTAACCGAATGTTTAAAGTGTCCTACTATTCTTATACATGTTGCAGTTAGTAAAGAAATGCGTTTATTGTCGAGACAGCCATCTTTAACAACCAACTGAAGTATATGAGCAAGACAAGGAATTTTTGAAAACTTTTATAGCAGAGACAATATTTCTGGCGTTGTCTCTTACAACTACAGTGATTCATTTATAAATTTAACAAGACAAATGTTACTTTGTTTCATATCTTCATTAAGAAAATGTGCTGTTAGACTCATGTAATCAACATTAGCTGTGGAGCTCCACATGTCGGTAGTAATACTAACATGATCAGCTATCTTTGCCAAGAAACAAATTTTACTTGATACCTTCTGATAAATGTTAGGAATTTCAATAGTCGAAAAATATTTTCTGCTTGGTATTGTATACCCTGGCTCCAAAAACTGCACTAACCTTTTGAAACCTGGATTTTCTACTATACTAGCAGGTTAGTTATCTGTACATACTATTTCTGCAATAAGTCTTGTAATCTTTATTGCCTTCGGATCTGTAGATGTGAAAGGCCTGGTTTTTGCAAACACTTGGTATATTGTCGGTTGTTTAGGAGATGAAGATCTAGGCTTCATTTTTACAGAACTAAGTTTAGAAGAAGGGCTTCTAGTATTGATCTCCGCATCCTCAGACTTAGGCCCGAGACTTGTAAATATGGATGTGAGTGTAGTAAATTGAGGTTTTCTTGGCATGGTTGTAGGAGTATCACAAACAGGGTTAGGACTGGATTTAGAAGATGGTTCTACAGTAGAGCTATCCGCGCATATATCAAAATCGATAATACTAGCTTTATCCTGTTTCTGATTTTTTATATCAGATTTTTGAAAAGCATTAAATGCTTTAGCATGTTAGATGTTGTGTATGACTGAGAAATTCTGCCACCACCCCTGGATATAACAAAAGCTGCATATTGCAGAGTTAGTGTTATATAAATCGATTGCAAAATAGTCCCATACCTCGCTTTTCTTTTTGGCATGATAATGATACTATATTCTGAAATAAAAATAGCATTTATAATAATAAAAAATAATAATACAAACAATAATAGTTATAATAAAACAAGCAAATAAGGTTATTATAATAGTACTTATCGCCGGTTCAGATATCAATTGAAATTCTGTGGCAGTATTTGCAATGTTTACTTTTGTTAAGGTTTTCCTTCACAGTTTACTTACCTTTAACAATGATATAAAGCGCTAAAGTGAAAATTTAACTTAAACTAAACAAAGGAAAATTACAACGTCAAAGACCCAGTGGGCCATGGACCAAAAAATGACGTCTTTTGAACGTTCAAAAGGCGTCCAAAACGTTCAAAAGAAGTCTTTTTTGTGCCCCGTGCCAACTGAGGAGTGTATATTTTATTTCAATTATCAAGAAAGTATTAGTAAAAGAAATGAAGTCGTTAAAAACTAATTTTAGAAAGAATCGGAATTGTTAAAAAAGGTAGAGAACCGCGATTCTTACAATTCCTTGAGAATCGCTGGAATCGAAAGAACCGGAATCGGAATCGGCCCATCTCTAGTATACATATATTAACCAATTTGCAAATTTTTACATTACGTTATACAATAAGCTATTTTTATATTTACGTTATACTACGATTATTTGTAATTTTTTTTTTTTTAAATATTTTTACCTTTTTGCAAACTTTATAATTTTATTTTTTTAACTTTTTAGTTTCACTTTTTTCTATAATATTAGAACTTAAAAAATTATATTTTTATTTAGGGGTCGTCCATAAATTACGTTAGCTCTATGGAGGAGGAAGGAGGGGAGGGGGACCGGGGGGTTGGTTAGTGGTTTTGTGACAACTTATACAAAACTTGCTACTAAAGTGTTAAGATTTTGTGACGAGGAGGGGGGGGGGAGTCAAAAATGGTCAAAAATTGCGTGAAGTAATTTATGGACGACCCCTTATTTCACGAAGGGGTTTATGATAAGACATTTTGTCTTCTACTTGCCCCAGCCAGATTGTACTTAAATATATTTATTAGATCTTTAGAATAACACTCTAAAATGTGTGCGTATTGACGATATAAACTAACTCATATAAACATATTTCGTTTTGTTTATGTTTAGAAAAGTAGTTTATCCTCTTTCATCTTTAAAGGTTTCTTTACCTTCAAACCTGGAAATAAAAATACGCTAAGATACAATAACTTATTAATGATCTTTTTTGTAGAAATTTAATCAACTTTGTATTGAACACCGTGCACCACATACGTGTAATAATAGCAATATGCCGAACTTTGAATTGTCTACTTCTTACCTTGCTTATCTCTTAACAAAGCTAAAAACTTTTCTTCTCCTTTCTGATAATGTATTGAAGTAGCAGAAAACGGGGCAAGATTGCAAATGGGGCAAGATGACTTTTCGTATAACAATTCAACAAAAACTCATCATGTATTTTTTAAACGCCAATCGATTTATTCAATATTATTAACCCAATTATACGCATAAGTTTAATTTTTGCGCTTAAAGAAAATACCTCAGTTTCGGTTATTCATAATGGATGTCATTCTTCAAGCGCAAATTTTTTTGTGTTATCTTTTTGTGTTAATTTAGTTGGAGTAGTTTGTAGTTTTTAATATTTTAATAAAGTTGGAGAAAGAATCGCATAATAAGTCATGTGGAGCCGGTCACACAACTAGATGACAAATTTATAAACTTTTTACATTATTTTTTATTTAAAATATTTCTACATGTTGACTGAAAATTCATACAGGCAATCAATCATTATGATAACATAAATATACTAAAGAAGTATTCACGACTGAGAGTTTTGTAATAACTCAGGACTTTCAAAGCGTAGGGGAGATGGGGGCGCATTGATCGCCGTAGCAGTGTTTTGAAAATTGCGCAGAACCTGAAAGAGATGTAAAAACTTATTAACTACGAAACACATGTAGAACTATCTGGCTTTTGGAATATATAAATATTTTGATTTAAAAAAATGATAAACATGAATAGTTTTAACTTTTAAACAACCCTCTCAAAAGATCAATGTACCCCAAACTATGGGGTACTATGATCTCCGACTTGGGGCACATTGATCTTATATGCGTAATATTATCTAAACGTTTAACACTTCTATAACTAAATCTTGTAAATAATTTAGTCAAAGGGTAATATTGTATAACATATAATACATCTAAATTTTTTAATTATTTTTTAAATATAGCAGTTAAACCCACTAGTCTAATTTTTAATTAAAAAATGTATAAATCACAGCAGCTATAAGCTACCCGCTTTATATACGTTTAAAACTTTACAACAACTTGAAATTTATAAGAACTGAAACATAAAGACTGAAATAAGAATACAACTTTTAAGTTTACAAAACTTGTTAAAAGTACAATATTTTGATTAAGAATATTTCATCATTTGTGAAAGTCAAGTTGTGAAGCAGTTTTTGGTTTACATTGTTTTTTATTCTTAAGCAAGTAATTCTTAGTTTCTTTCTTATCTTTTGTGGAGACTTTTTGTTGATTTTTGGTTTGCTTCAAAATTTTCTTTTCTTTTGACAAACGAATTTCATTTCTGACAGGAGTATCAGTCAAGATCCTTGTTTTTAACTGCCTACTTTTAACATTTTTTTTCTGGCAGATGCTTTTGGGTAAGGTTTTAAAACCTCAGGTGAGATTATAGAAGCAACACTTGTTGACACTTTGTTTAAAATTCTTGTTTCAATATTTACTATAGTTATTTCAGACTCTATGTGATTAACATGTGCTGGTATCATTTCAGATTCCATGTTGTTGACAGGAGTGATAGTAACTGTATCTGAAGCAGCTCTATCTGTAACTGATGATGGTAAATATTCGTCATCTTTGAAAATTTCAGAATTAAATGGCTCAATGCCAGCTACTCTAAATCCTGTCTGTATATTAGATGGTGAGAAAGCTTTTGTATACGGTTCTCGAACTATCGAAACAATATCATAAATGGTCATTGGTCTTGGGTTTGAAACCATCCAATTATCACATGCAGAATTGTAAAACCTTTTCAATGGTCCAAAAACAGTTCTATCTAATGGCTGCAACTTATGGCTGCAATGGGGAGGAAAACTTATCATTGTAATTCCGTGTTGAATTGCAAGCTCCAAGCCTTTAACAGAAATATGACTTTCATGACTGTCGAGAAGTAACAAAACTATAGATTCCTGAGAACAGTTTGAATATTTAACAAAATGTTTAATCCATTCTATGAAAATTTCTGAGTTCATCCAACCAGAAGGATTTGCAAATCCCACACATCCAGGAGGTCCTTCCTTAATCATGTAATCATGAAACTTTACCCTAGGAAAAATAAATAATGGAGGAATGGAATTTCCAATAGTATTAGAGGCACAACATCCAGTTACCAATGTTCCTCGTTCTGCAGATGTGATTCTTCCAACTTGTTTGCTTCCTCTACCAGCTAAAACCTTTACCGGCTTTTGAACGGTTGTTAAACCAGTTTCATCAACATTATATATACAGTTAGGATTATATTTATATCGATTTCTTACCGTTTTAAGATTTTGAAAAAACTCTCTTACAGTGTGTTTGTTAAAAGCTGTTGATCGAGCGAAGAACCAGAAGGATTTGCAAATCCCACACATGATGATGGGCATATCTTATTGTTTTTTAAAGCAAATTCATATGCCAATAATCGCGTTGACCTAGTTGAAAGGCCATAGTTCATTTTTGATGCAATTAGTAAATAACTTGATAAACTTTTTTCATCTTAAATAAAAAAAAATTTAATAAAAACATATGTTTTTAATAAATGCTAATATTTAACATAATAATATTATGTTAAATATTTTTTAATTATTATGTTAAATATTATTCTTTTGATATTATAAAATAATAGTATTATTATTACTAGCTTATAACATAAGTAGATTTAAAAAAAGAAATGCTAAAAGCTATTGTTTGTTTATATATAGTTTTTTTTTAAATTATAAATACAATTCCATTCGTTTAACTGTATTGCTTATAAACAAAAACATGGGGCACTTCGTCTTCTATGGGGCACTTTGATCCTCCGATCAATGGGCCCCGCATAGTCAAAGATCAATGTACCCCAATAGGTATAGGTAACATATTGATAGCAATATCTACTGTATAAATTGCAGTCAAATAAAAATTATATATTATATTATACACCTAACACTTACAAATTTAAAATAAAATTGTTGTTAACCCATACAGACATTTAAATAAAAAAATATTTGAATTATAGTACGATTTAAAAAAATCACTTTTTATGACGAAAAACAATATTTTCTTTATTTTTTTTGACGCTGATAACCTTATGAAAAAATATTACGAATAATCAATTAGGGAAGCATAATGGTTAATTAAATTGCAACCTCACTTCTATTAAGGCAAAAATGAACGAGTAAAAGCCAAAAGATCATACTGCCCCGGCGATCAATGCGCCCCCATCTCCCCTACGTGATCTTTTCCCCGTCTTCACCTATTAATAACCTTCATCAACTTTAGTTTTTTAATGTTGGTAAAAAACGACATTTTAATATTTATAACGAACTTGGCATATATATTATGTATATATATATATATATATATATATATATATATATATATATATATATATATATATATATATGTTGTAACTATATTTTCATGTTTAAAAAGTAAAGATGATTAGATTGTTTGTAATCTTCTTTCAGTAACTTGAAAGTGAAGATGTTTCAGAAAAAAATTTTGTTATACCTTAGTTATTTTTTTTTATCACGAATAATATTGTATTACAAATAAAATTGTAAACTAAAAGTAAAAAATTTTTTAGAAAAAGCTCAATACCCAGGAGCAAACAATAAATATAAATGCTTGATATAAATCAATAAATGTAAGCATCAATAAATATTGATGCTTACAGTTGTTTTTAATGGTATTTTTTTAGTAGACTTATTCAGAGTAGACTGACATTTAGTAAAAGTAGATGCAAAGTAGACATTTAGTAAAAGTAGATACAATTAGTAGAATTAGTATTGATTCAAAACTTAAAATTTTTTTTTTTTAATTCCGCTTGGTATGGAGATTTATTGGTATTGATTTATTGAATTATTAGTTCTTTTTTAAGTTTACTTGTTTAGTTTGTTTGATTTAATTTAGTTTATATGTGTTTTGTTTGTTTTTTTCACAAAAAAAGGGCTACTTTTTAGGCAGACTTTAAGGGTATTTTATATAGGGGTGTGTTTTATTTAGGGGCGTATTTTATTTAGCGGCGTATTTTATGTAGGGGCGTATTTTAAATGCAAGTAGTTGCTAAAACACCAGTTTTAGCAACTACTTGCATTTAAAATGAAGAATTTTTTTTCCATTAAAGATTAATTATTATAAATAACTGTATAAAATTTGTAAAAATTTAATATTGTATAGAATTTGTAAAAGCTTAATATTATTTTATTATGCAACTTTAAAAAATTGCTTAAAAAATCTTTTAAACTTAGTAAAACCCGATAAATGAAAAAATGTTTGAAGGTTAAATTTTGAAGTTCCTTTATAAATATATTTAACTTTTTTACGTAAACTTGTTTGAGTCGGAAAACCTTTTATGGAATCTTACGTAACAAATCGTAACTACGCAACAAGAGATTTAAAGTAATCGTATCAATATATTTTTATAGCAATGAAGATTAATTTTTTTTTAATTTTAATATCATGTAAACATACAAAATATATTTTTATTGTGTATTATTTATCACAAGATATAAAACTAAAAATTAATTTGGCTTTTGATAATCCGAAAAAACATTTAATGCGTAAAAACATACGGAATCCTAATAACAATTTTAAAAACCAGAACTTTTCTTAAAGCAAGTATTTTTTCTTCTCAAAAAATTTTATAAAAAAAACTGCAATGAGAAAATAACAAATTTGAAAAAATAACAAAACTCAATATTTAAATTATAAATATTTTGGTAACTAAGAAACAATTATTTTTGTAACATATTTACGGGTATAATTATTCTTTCGTAACACATAATTACAGGCTTTATTGTTTTGTCGACTAATTAGTTATGTACATTTTTATTTGTGTACACTGATTGCTTATTAACTAATGTATATACCGATTTATATGTTGTGAATATATTTATAAAGAATTTATAATCAAGGAAGAAATTAAGAACAAAAAACCGACAAAAATGCTGAAAACATACAACTTTGTTAGTATAATATAAAAAAATTATCTTTTAATACTTATAGAATTCATTAACGTAATAAATATGACAAAAATGCATACATCATCCTTAATCATCAGGAAGATTTACGAGAACGTAAATTTTTAGTACGACAACATAAATTTCAGTACGAGGACATAAATTTTCATTAAGAGAACATAAATTGTCATTACGAGAACGTAAATTGTCATTAAGAGAACGTAAACAAACCCATGTTTTATTGCTATTTGAATAATCTAAATGACAAAAAATTTATATACAAAAAAAGCAGGTTATTTGTTGTAATAGTTTGAATAACTTTTTTAATTTAGAAATGCTAAAAAAATAATGAAGATTGTATCAATTTTTGGATTATTTTTGGTATCTGGTATGCTGTAACTTTTTTTCGTCAATAAATTTCATATTTATCTATCATATATTATACATTTAATAGTCTACACATTTTTGTATTGCGTATTTTTGTATATATAGAGATATTGTTAAATACCTCTATATATACCTCAATAAGTGCTACTATATATATAATATATATATTCCAGCCTATTTTTTGTATAATACAACTTAGGTGAATTTTTATTATATGCTTTACTTATATATATATATATATATATATATATATATATATATATATATATATATATATATATATATATATATATATATATATATATATATATATGATATATATATATATATATATATATATATATATATATATATATATATATATATATGTATATATATATATACATATATACACCTTAAACAGAAATTTTAAACGTACTTGTTTTTTTTAAAGTTAAGTTATGTTTAGAGAAAATACGAGGCATGGTCTAAGTTTATTTATTTATTCTTATTCTTAGAGGATTATTATTTAAGAAAAAAACACAACTTTGAATGAAAAAAACAAAAATTTTTTTCTGAAATTAAATAACAAACTCAAGTAATCAAAAGATTACTTAGAAAAAAGTGCAATAAAGTTTAAACGCACCTACAACTTCTTTTAATCGAAATATATATTAATAGTATTGTATACGCCTTGGCATTGATTCAATCAAGTTTTCAATCATTTTAATTGGTACTTTAAACCACAGTTTGGTCAGTTCTTGTATGAACATTTCGTGATTAGCTATTTGCTTTTTTGTTAGTTAATAATCCATCCAGCTCCATAAAATTTCGATCAGGTTTAAGTCTGGCCAAGGCATGAGTTGAATATTACTTTTAAGGAAATAATCAGTGATTGAACGCTGTATGGTATGGAGCATTGTCTTGTTGAAATAACCAGTTTTGATCAACCTGGAACTAATTGCGACTAGAGATAAGCGCGTTTTCCAAAATGTCGCGATACTCACACTGATTTAATCGTTCTTCGTAAATTTTATGACAGACAACACCTGAGCCTGATATATGTCCCCATATGCCGACGGAAACACCACCTTTTTAAATACGGCTTAGAAGGTGTTGCTTCAAATATTTTTGCGACGAACAAATCTCTTGTTTTTTTTGTTAATAATTTCGAAATTTGATTCATCACTAAAGATAATCATTTTCCATTATTCCACTGAATAATTTAAACGCTCTTGGCACCATTTTTTTTGTCTGTGGCAATTGGTTAACATCAACAAAGGCTTTCTTACACCATGAAACGAATTTAGTTCTTTCTTGCGTAATAACTTCCTTATTGTCATTCGACTAACTGTTTTTTCTACCAGTAACCTATTGATTTCTGCACTTAAAGTTGATACTCCCGCTTTTGGGTTACATCTGCTAAGCGTGTAAAGCATGGTATTATCGTCTGCTGTCAGTTTTTTTGGACTTTTTTTGGACCGATTTCAGTTTTTTTGTCAGTTTTTCTGGACCAATTTCATTAGATTTCTATACTTTTGATGGTAGTCAACAAACATTTTCACTATAAGCTTACGTGACACCATTGGTATTGATGCTTTTCTCCACAAATCTTCAACTGCATCTGCCAGTTTTTCAGAAATTTCTTTCACAGAAGGCTGCTTTCCGTCATTTTCAACTCTCGTTTTCTGCATTGTGAAAAGATAACTTTGCATAATAGTTTTATATGTTGGCAAGACATTTGTCCCTAACTCGGTCGGTTTTCCAAAAATAGGACATGTCACATTTCTCCTTGTTTTCATTGAGGGCTTTGTAGCAGTTAATAATTTAGACATGCTTGTTTATTGTTTTTTTCTAAATTTATTTTATATTTTAACTAATTGTGTTACAGCAAAATTAAATCATCAAATGATAAAATATTATTGTTTTTTATTTTTCACAAGAATTATTTACCAAAACTTTTAGAAAATGACGTAATTGGGTGACGTAATAACTAATAAATTATTTACGTTAGACAAGTGTCACGGTTTAAAATTTCTGAAAATTACGTGCTATATGATTTCTTAAAATTTTATCCTATTAATATTTAAAAAGACTCATTGTGGCTATTTCAAATTTTTTGAAAAAAAGTGTTTTTTTGTTAAAAATTGGCCCCCCTGGCGGCAACTGAAGACATCAAAATTTTTTGTTGAAATTAAATCCTATTAATAAATGACTCGTTGTGTAATTTTTTTCACTCTATTACAACTTTGACATAATGGAATTATGCATGCCTCTTTTTGCAACATATTTTGCAATTTTGATAATAAATTGAAAAAAAAATGTGATTTTGTTAAAAATTAGCTCCCCTGGCGGCAACTAAAGACATCACAATTTTTTCTTGAAATTTTGCTCTATTAATAAATGACTCATTGTGTCATTTTTCCACTCTATTACAGCTTTGATATGTATAAGGGATTTGCGCACTATTGTTGTCAAAAAACCCGAGAAAAATAAAAAAATTGTTTTTTTTGTCAAAATTCCGCCCCCTGGCGGCAACCGAAGACATCAAAATTTTTTCACAAAAATTTGCATAATTAATCACTGCCTGGTTAAGTAACTTTTCCACACTATTACAACTTGATATTGAAAAAAAAGTTTTTTTTGATACACCCTAATATATATATATATATATATATATATATATATATATATATATATATATATATATATATATATATATATATATATATATATATATATATATATATATATATATATATATATATATATATATATATATATATATATATATATATATATATATATAAATATATATATAATATATATATATATATATTATATATATGTATATATATATATATATATATATATATATATATATATATAAATATATATATATATATATATAAATATATATATATATATATATATATATATATATATATATATATAATATATATATATATATATATATATATATATATATATATATATATATAAATATATATATAATAATAATAATAATAATAATAATAATGATAATAGTAGCAATAACAATAATAATAATAACAATAATAATAATAAATAATAGCTGGGACAACTGTTTTAAACATTTGTGGAGTGCAATAACAGTAGATATTGCACTGTATCAGCTTTTGACTAAATAGGTGTTTACTGTAATGTTATTCTTTATAATTTTTGTTTTAATAAAAAGTTTTTGCAAATCTCTAAAATGTCTTGTTTATTTTTAAATATATTTATTGACTCAACTTCTATTATATCATTCGGCAGATTATTCCACGTGTGGACAATACGATTTGTGAAAAAATTGTATCTATAAGGGTTTTTGCAGAATAGCTTTTTCAATTTAAATTTGGGTTGTCTCAGACGAGGGCCCTTTTGTGACTTGGTGTAATTGTACTGGGAAATCCAATTGATTTTATCGTCGCTAAATTTTATATTGCCGGATTGAATCACTACCTATTCGACGCTCTTCTAGAGTTGTTAGTAGTATGACCTCGAATATTCTTTCATATGGTAATTTCTTCAACGCCGGTGCTATCTTAGTGGCTCTTCTTTGGACTTTTTCAATTTTATCGATGTCTTATCTTAAGTAAGAACACCAGGCTTGTATAGCAAATTCCAGATGTGGACACACGAAAGCTGTATATAACTTTTTTTACCGTATTGTCATCAAAATGTTTAAATGTTCGTTTTATAATGCCAAGCATCATGTTTGCTTAACCAACAACTGAATTAACTTGAGTTTACCATTTTAGATCTGATTGCATTACTATGCCTAGGTCTCTTTCATCTTCCGTATTAGATATGGTATGGTAGTGTCCGGTGTCAATATCATGCATTATATACACTCTATTTGGATTATTTTTGTCCATATATATTACATTTTTCATAATTCAAAATTTTGTTAACCAAGTGGAGGACCATGCAATGATTTTGTCTACATCTAATTGTAATTTCTCATTGTCACTTGCATTCTTTATGATTTTTATGATTTTAATATCGTTGGCATATAGTTTTATCTTGTTATTGACCTAATCCGGTAGATCGTTGATAAATATTAGGAACAGTAACGGTCCTAAAACTGATCCCTGTGGTACGCCACTGACAACTGGTAATTATTTTGATGTACAATCTCCGAGAACAACTTTTTGTTTTCTATTGCATAAAAACTCTTCAATCCAATTCAGAACGTTGGCAACAATACCATATGATTTTAATTTGTTAATCAAACGTGATTGTGGCACTTTATCAAAGGCTTCGGCAAAATCCAGATACAGCATATCTGGATTTTGCCGAATAAAAACGGTTTATTAAATGAAAATCAGCACGAATCCGTGCTGATTTTCATTTAATAAACCGTTTTTAGATGATCAAAAATTTTACCTTTAATCAGCGATCCCAAAATATTACAAGGGAGCGTTGTTAGTAAAATTGGCCGATAATTTGATACATCGGTTTTATCACCCTTTTAAAATAATGGTAAGATATTTGCTGATTTCCATAAATCGGGTAGCTTTTGTTCCATTGATGGAATTTTTTGTATATCAGAAGCAGAGGTTCACTAATAGTAGTATAGCATTTATTCAAGACGTGTGGACTAACTCTATCTACACCAACCAACTTATTGATATCTAATTGTTTTAATTTTTTCTCAAATGAATCACGCGCGATTACATTATCTAAACCTAATTGTAAAGTTTTATCAGTTGTTGATATAATAACTGGTGTGTTATCTTTCTCTTCATGAACAAAAACTGAGTTGAAACTATTATTTAATACGTCAGCTATTGCTTCACCATTTGTATGTAGATTGCCTTGTTCATTAAAAATTTATGTTATACCAGATTTAATTTTTTTGTTTGCATTGACATATCCATAAAAGATTTTTTGATCTTCTTTTGATTTTTCGACAACCATTTTTTCGTATTCAATACGCTTTCGTTTAACAGTATTTTCAATTAGTTTCCATTGTTGTTTAAATTGTTGCAATAGAGATGATGGTTTGAAATTATTGAATATTAATTTTTTCCCACAAATTTGCTTTTTCCCTTAATTCGGTCTTTAATCGATTGTCTATCCACGGACTTATATTCCTCCTCTTGTTATTTCGTTTTGGTATGTGTTGAATTGATAGCTCCTGATATTTATTTAATAATATTTCATAGCATTGATTAAGACTTTTATTGTGAAAAAGTTTTGACCAATCAGTATTTTTGAACCCTCCATTCATTTCCTCTTATAAAATTAAGTATTGATTTGCCATATAATTCTTTTGTACAAGTTGAAGCCCAAATCTCATAATCCCAGGATAAAAAGTTCTATAGAATTTCTATAAACTTTTGGAACATATGGTCTATAAAAATTCTATAGAATTCTATAAAATTTCTATAGAATGTCAATTAATTTCTATAGAAATTGCTATAAAACTTTATTTTCTATAAAATAAAAAGTAGAAATAAAAGTTCTATTGGAATTTCTATAGAAATTAACAGAGATTCTATAGAAATTTTATAGAATTCTATAGAAATTTTATAGAATTCTATAGAATTTCTATAGACCATATGTTCCAAAAGTTTATAGAAATTCTATAAAACTTTTTTTCCTGGGATGCCAGTGTAAAATTTGGTATGCCTTTTCTATGTTGCTCAAGGGTGGATTGTGATGTATGACTGAGATACGCTAAGGTGCATCAGTTAAGACCAAGTCCAGTGTATCTCCCTCTAACACAGATGTAGCTGTCAGATTAAAGGTTGAATTTATTACGTTTTGATGTAAATAATTATCATTTAAATTGTCTAAAAACATTTGTGCTGATTTATCATTATTTAGTACTGTTTGTACATTATTATCGCTCCATTTTATATTTGGATAATTGAAGTCACCAGCTATTATGAGACCAGTTTATTTGTTATTATCACTAACTTTTTTAACTTGTTTAAAAATCAATTCGATTTTTTTATTAGTGGCTTCTGGTGCGTCTAGTGGACGATAGATACAACCAGTTAATATGGTTTCATTTTCAATTTTAATAACGCACCATACTTGTTCGATCGATATATCGTTGAATAATTTTTCCTTCGGAGAATATGCGACATATTTATCTTTTACATATATGGCTACCCCACCGCCACGGTGTTTACTTGAGTTAGCGCTGCAACGATTGCAGTAAAATATATTATAATCTTCTAGTTGCATTATACTTGAAGGTGTAAACCACGTTTCTCTAATCATAAAATTATCAGGTTTAAATGTATCTAGAAAAAGATCAAATTTATTATTGAGTGAAGTGACTTTTGTGTATCGGCAGTCCAGGTGGGTAGATACTCGTAGTTTTTTGTTTACTTTAGATGAAATCATTAATGAACCATCATTAATTTAGCAATTTATATATAATTACCCGAACCACAAGCATTCCTGTTACACAGCAGTACTTGTGATTGACCAAGAGGTGTATCAATAGACGAATATTGTGAATTAAAATTTATATTTGTATATGTAGAGCCAACTGCATTTAAATTTAAACCAACCAAATTCAAATCACAATTCCCACTATGTACATCATTTATCATAAAATCAGCAGATGACGGGTGGTCAACGTTACCCGACCACAAGCACAGATATACATATATGTATATATATATATATATATATATATATATATATATATATATATATATATATATATATATATATATATATATATATATATATATATATATATTAATATATATCTGCGTTATAAACAATTAAAGCGATCTTGCTGGAAAATCTGCATCAAAATTTACTTTATATTTAAAGATAACATAGGTATCCAAGGGTATAGGGGGTATGCATTCCCACCCACCATAACCTGAAAGTCCAAAAATATCTTAGAAATTGAGGACCCTTTCTTTTGGAGACACAAATGTGGTACAAAATTATTTCAGCATACCCCCTCCCCCACTAATAATTCCTGGATCTGTCACTGACGTAAATCTCTAAAATATTAAAACAAATCATTCAAAACAGAAGTATGAATTTTAAATCATTAATTATTCATGTGCGTAGTTGATTTCTAGCGAACGTTTGAAACGCGACGCGTTAGAAGGAAGTTTCCTCACGACTTATTAACTGTTTACGAGAAATTCTTTTCTACCACTGCCTCGATATAACGCTTGTATGCTTAAACTCTCGGGCCGGAGACAAAACTTTTAAACGGTTTTTAGATTATGATAATAAGTTTTATTATAAAACTTATAACCATAAACCTATTTAAAAAAAAAAAATTTTTTTAAAAGAATTAACAATACGTATAACTTGGTCATGATTTATTGAATTGATTTATAAACATGAATGAACAAAACCTTTACGAACAAAGTTTACTTAATTAAACCTGACTTGCGTATCACCAATAAAAACAATATTTTTAAAATTTCAAGTAAAACTAAATTGTAAAAAGGAACCTATAACACTTGGATCACCAAGCGACACGCGTCAAAATTTTACCTGACGCACTAATGGTGTTCGCTTGAACGAAGACACACTACTGAAGGCTTCATTTGAAAATTCCTTAAGGACAGAAGATTTCTCAAAAGCATATTTGGAAAGCGTATTTGGGTTCCAATTAAGCAGAAATAGGCGAAATGTGATTCGCTGATTTTAAAGCAGAGGCATGCGCGCGATTTTTAAAAAAGGAATTTAAAAATCAAAACAAGACTTAAATCAAAAAGGAATTGCATATTATAAATTAAATTAAAATGAATCTAAAAAATCAAATAATAATAACAAAAAAGTACATAATTTTTCAATTGCCTTTTTACATTAAAGTGCATTTATATATATATATATATATATATATATATATATATATATATATATATATATATATATATATATATATATATATATATATATATATTTTTTTTCAAAATACGAATTGATTTGAATTGATTTATTCAGTCATTCTTAGATTAAACTTTATTATTTTTATTTTATAACTTTGTTTTTATTATTTTTTGCTTTAATTTATACTCATTTTTTACTTTAATTCATTCATATTTGAGTATAAACGTTAATAAATAAAATGAATAAACATTAATATAGTATATTAATAATTATTCTAGAAATATTGCTTCTAAAATTGTTATCAAAAAATCATATGTACAGTTGTTATAAAAAATCAGTTCAGAAGTTTTATACGTAGTCTAAGAGCTCGGTTTACATTAATAAACCAATCATATATACAAAGCATTTTTTGATTAAGAAATCTTTGCACGAAAAGACTATTTTTAAATAATACAAATAAAATCAGATTTATCTAACAGTTCAGAATCACTTGAATATCTCAATAGGAAAGTTATTATGTTATAAGTCGTTTTGTTTGTAACCTAAAAGTTTGAAATACAATAAATAAATTTTTTCTTAAGTAAATGCTGCACCACCTCCTGTTAGCAATGTTCAAATTGATTCTGTTGGCATTGATTTTTTTGTTGTAAAATGGGATCAATACAATAATACTGTTTCTGGCTTCCAAGTTGAATACTCTATCATTCCGCAAACTGCAGCAAGTATTCGTGACACTGAAGACAATAGTAAAAATTTTTTTAATGTTACAAACTTATTTTCGGGAACTAGTTATCAAGTTAGGGTGAGACCAATTGGTGGCTTCAATGAAACAGTTATTAGCAACAATGAAACTGAATATGGTCAGTGGAGTGTATATGTTGCTTGTGTTACAGGTATGATTTTTTATTCTTTATAATTTATTTTAAAGAACTTATAATTTTTCAATTATAAAATTATTTTATAATTAAAAAGTTATAAATTCTTTAAAATTAAAATTTAGATTTATTTTTTTACAAGATTAGATTTAGTGAGCGAATAAAATAATTTAATATTATAATTATTTATTATTAATTAATTATTCTTGTAATTATTTTTTATTAATTAATTATTATTGTAATTATTTATTATTAATAAATTTCTATATTCTCACAATGGGGCCTAACATCAATAAAATCAAGTTCTTATTTTTTCAAACAATGCCAACTTGATATCTATTTATAAATCTATCTAAAACCAGTTAGCTTTGATTTTAAAAATATTTGGTTTCAAGTAAGCCTGCTTAAACTCATGCTGGCAGAGTTTTTTTTAAAGTTCATATTTTGAATTTTTTCAAATTAGGATTCAAATTAATTTATTTAGAGATTACATAAAACAGAAAGAAAAAGTAAAATCAAAAGCGATTCAACAACCGGAGAAAACAAGGTGATTTACTGCAATATAATTATCAGCCAATTCTAAAGCCAACTTTGTTGTTTTTTGAGATGTTTGTTAGATCTAAATAAGTTGTTCCTAATCTTGTGTATAATAAATAGAGACAGAAATGCAACTATCATGTAATATCACAGCACAGCATCGATGTTTTATATGAAATAGTATATGGTGCACTTTTATAAAACCTCAGCCAACATATTTTCAGCCAGTTTACCTTTTCTCCTTCAGTAATTTTTTTTCTTTTTTGAATTGCATTTTCTAGATATTTTGTTAAAATAAAATTGTCACGTTTTATTTTGTACAAATTAAACTTATTATTTCGTCGACATTGCTTTACAATCTCATAATAATCCTCAGGAGTGTACAAGAAATTATTTTTTCGTAATGCCATTTCTATAACACCAAAATCTGCATCGCTTGGTAAATACGATGTCCAGAAAGCAAAAATTTATGGTCGATGATTTCAATGTTATTTTCCAAGAACTGGACAACTCTTAACCACATCAATGCCATTTGAATATTTCAATTTTGCCCAGTGCACATATCACTGTAAACTATAACATGATTTTGGGTCGTCACATTTTGTCTTAGGCAACTAAATGCAATTTCCTGTGATCAGGAAATTGGATTTAGTTGTTAGTAATTATACCCTAGAAGCAGTAATTTCGTCCCACACATACATAAAAACTTTACCTTTGTGAAGATTGTGGAATCCCTTGTTTAAAATATTATTTCCTGTATGTCCATTCAACTGCAATTTCATTAATTTTTGCACATTTTCCTAAGTATAAATTAAACATATTGTTTATTTTTAATTCAGTGTTCAAATACTTTCGTTCTGGATTTCGGGATCGAGTGTAATGACTCTCAAAAGCCAGAAAACTTTTTATGTGTTCTCTAACAAATTTTATTGCGAGTTCACTAGTTCTCCTGCAAGTACCATCCATTCTCCCACACATGTCTTTTGGAATATCTTTTGCTTTTAAGATGCGATCAATCCGTCCCGTAGATATATTAAAAGTATTTATAAAAAATTTCTTACACACTAAAACGTTTTCAGGAGGAGTGCTCAAGTGATATTTATACACATCAGTTCTCAAAGTTCCCGCATAACTTCTTGGCCTTCTTCTTTTTACAGGATAACTATGAACACTTTCATGGAAAAATAAGTTTTGTTTATCAAAGTTGCTCATATTCCAAAATTGTTGAAAAATTATTTTATGTTCTGCTTCATTAAAACATTCTACACATTTTTTCGAACAGTTACAATTTTTATTTTCAAATTTTTTTTACAATTTTTATTTTCGAAGTTTTTTGTACAATATTCTTGTCCGGAATTTCACTTATCTATACTTATTCTTTGGGCATATTGTCCTTTACTTTCTTTTGCAGAATCGAAGTTTTGGCTATAAGAAACATCATCCTCGTCTGATGTACATACTAGCTCTATAATTCTCCTTCTTTTTGTAATTTCTTTAAACATGTGTTTTTATTAGTGGAATTACGCTTTTGCATAATTTGACAGATAAACCTTTTATATGTGCTTAATGAGTAATTCTAAAGAAAATGGACTTACACCATTTTCATAATCAACTGTTATGCAATTTCATTTATTAACGAATTTAAAATTGATCAAAGCATATAGATATGTTTAAATACTAACTGTAAATTATTTATAAATAAAAAGTGCACACTAAGTTAAATGTAAGTTATGTGGTTTCTAACTTTTTTTGAAAAATGGACTTACACCACTTTCAAAATAAATGGTCCATATTTGCTTTATTTAGTTATTTGTGAAATAAATACCAACAAAAAAAATAGGCCTAATAATATTGTCTATAAATTTATTCGTTAATTTATGTAAATTAATTATGTTTTCTTGAAAACTTTTACTTGTGACTTCTTTATTCTCTTTGAATCTTTAAGTTTTTATATACCATCAACTAAATAAATAATAAGATAATGTAAATAATAATATAAATAAATAATAATATAATAGTTAGAAAATATATAAGAATTAGATTTGTTATAGATTCACAGTAACACTGGTTTAATTTATTTTTTTATTTTTATTTGATTAGAAGGGCCATTGCCTCCTACATCCTTATCAATAACAAATATTATTGATACTAAAGTAAATTTAAAATGGACGCCATCTTTATCCAAAGTTGATAGCTATCAGTTGTTTATTCGTAACTCAAAGAGCTTACAAGTAACAAATCAATATGTTGTGTCAAGTGATGTTTATGAAATAGAGGTGGAGATGCTTACTCCGTCAACACCGTATTCAGTATTTATAAATGCACTTTTAAATAATCTGAGAAGTTCATATTTAACTGGTGGCTTTCAAACTAATATTTGTAAGTTATTGTTTAAAATAAAATAAATTTAAATATAAAATAAAAAAGTTTTTAGTGTAACTATTAGTGTTTGTAATAGTTAGTTATAATCCAGTTAGTATGTAACACAGAATAATTAGTATATAACACAGACCAGAAGAAGTTGTATAAAATATTGAACAGTACAAGTAGTAAAAAACACAATTGTTAATTTTATTGTTGCTTAAAATTAACTATCAGTGTTTTATTCCTTATTTATTTTTGACATTTTAAAATATTTAGTATTATTTATTTTTTTGTTATTTTGTTTTTAGTTGTTTTGTTTTTAAAATTTTTTTTGTTTTTGTTTAATAATTCATTATCTTTCAAATTTTGTTTATTTTAAGTGCATAGAAACTTAAAAAGGTAGCTAGCAGAGAGTGACTTATGTATTGTTGTTTTTTTCAACCAATTAATTTTTTTTTTGCCAGTAGTTCTTTATTATTAAAATTGGCAAACAGGTTTTGAAAAATATAGACATAAAGCAAATCATAATCAACATTGTAACTATGTGATTAAAACTTGTATTTATGTAACTTTAATAAATGATTAAAATGATGGGTGTATTTAAAATAAATATCAATCAACATTTTTTATTGATTTAACAATAATCTCTATCCTACAAACTTTAATACCCAGACCTCTTTTGAACAGGATAATTAAATATTTGACAATATTTAACAAGTTTGAATTAACTATAAATGAAAACTATAATCTTAGAGAAAATATACATAAATTTACGTAGTTATAAAATATAAACTATTAAATTTTTAAAATATATGTAAACATACATACACTGCCTCAGAAATTTAATAAGTATACAGAATTTAACATTGCATACGGAGGCCCAAATATATATGTATAGCTATCAAAAAGGATTCAAAGCTATGGTGAGGTTGCTAAGTTCTTTTAAGTTTCAAAAAAGAAATATTTAAAACCTGAGATACAATTCTGCTTAATTAACTACCATTAAGTCATTTTGTTATTTTTTAGTTATCATTTTTTTTTGTCTTTATTTGATTTGTCTATTAACACAGTACTTTTATACTTGTTAGTATTTTTAATATTAACTTAATTAATTTCGTCAAAATTTTATGCAAAAGCTTTATAAAAAGATTGTGTGCTGCAAGGTGTGTTGCAATATGTTGCAAGGTGTGTTGTTATTTTCTTTGAATTTAATACTTTGTTTAATAAAGATCAATGAGAGAAAAATAAAAAAAAAATTCAAAATGTTTTATACAAAAACTTAATGAGAAAGTTTATACTGCCTTCTTTGTTTTACTGATCATGTCACTAGGATCCAGGTAGTAAAAGACATTTAGGAAACAATCAACAGTTGTGAAACCAGCTACACTATTTTCCTGGAAAAATCTTCTTCTGAATATTTTAAAATCGATTATAACTCTTCATTGACATTTTTCTTTATTAAATCTGAATCTTAATTTTTACTTGTTAAACAGCAAAAAAAATGTAATCTATGTATCTGTTGACTATTAAAAATATAAATTTAAAATTTTGAAATATAAATCATTATACTAATACTAATTAAAGGGTAAATAAAAATGTAGTATATGTAATCTGTTGACTACTGATTTTATACTGGGTATGCACCCACATTTTATACTGGGTATGCACCCACATTTTATACTGGGTATGCACCCAGTGGAAAACCAATTTTAGTTATAAAACGTTAGTTTTAAAAAGTTTTTATAGAAAGTTTTTATTAGATTTATAGAAAGTTCTATAATTTATAGAAACTTTATAGTACAATATAAGTACAAACTGTTTGTTTAAAGCAGATTGACCATATTAAACCATTTTCTTAGATGTTTTCTTTTTTCTTTTTTAATTTCTAAGATTAAATTTTTTTTTGAATTTGTTTAACAAAGTAAAAGTATCAAAATAATTCTGATAATAATGACTTTTTCTTTGACAATTTTATTTCAACCATCATCGGATGGCTGAAATAAATGGATGAAAAAAATTTGTGGCTTGAGTTAAATAATTTTATCCCCATTTCTCTATATTCGAAACATTCGGATTTGACAATTATCTTATGAGATATTTTTCAATAATTCCATGATCGAATAGTTTTGTTTAGGTTTTTTAATAATTCTATTCCCCTAATATATATTTTAACAAGTTGACTTGTAGGTGTAGAAGCTTCATAAAGTTTTTTTGTAAAATTGTTTTTTTCTTGTAAATTCAATCAGTTTCCTTGTGTATAAAATATTGGAAAGCAATGGTCATCTTCACTAATTGAAAGAACAGCTTGAAAAAAAGTTGCGTTTTCATTATTACATTAAACCATATAATTGTAATTGTGTATAATAAATTTGTAATTTGTATTTTATAATTAAGTTTTTATAAAAAATTGTTTTAATTTCAAAATCTAGTTCATTTATTTCAATTGTGGAAGCTTACAGTTTTCCTCTCACACCTGTCAAGTTCCAAGTTATGCTACGCCTAGTTTTTTTTTCTAGTTTAATTCCTGTCTACCAATGATTTTCAAAAGCAGACAGTATTTAGAATAAGAAACTGAAAAAAAAAGTTTTCTATAGTAAATTTCTTTTTTACCTTTTTCTAAAATCTTAGAATGTTCCCAAAACTGTCATAGGTATAATTCTGACTCTCTTAATATAGATTTAGATAACAAACAGGTGGTTTATTACATTTTAAAGATTTCTTATTTAATATTTGTCATTTTTGTGTTCCTTAATTATCTAAAATGTATCCAAGTGTCTGTTTATATTTTACTTAAATTGCAGAAAACGAGTTGATAATTTTTATAAATTTTTTTGCAGCTCCTCCTGAAGCTCCAAATAACTTATCAGTAAGCAATATTCTTGAGACATCTGCTGAGCTGTCATGGGTTGATCCTCAAAATGGTCAAGATATTGTTAGTTACATGATAGAACTTTCGGAAATGTCATCTAATGAGAATACATCAGTGTTTTTATCTAATTCTGTAAACTATGTTGTAATAGGATTAAAAATAGCCACTAATTACACATTTAGAGTTCGTTCAGTAAGTGTTATGAGTGATATTATTTCAGAATGGTCTTCAGTAGTTGGTTTTAAAACATTAATTGCAGGTATTTTAAAATTAACTGCAGGTATTTTATATAACTTTAAATAATTTTGTAATTAGCTGTTACAAATAAAAATTTATTCCATAAAATAGAAAAATTATCTTTCCAATCATATGAAATATGCAATAGTGTGTTTTTTTTTTTTTTAGCTTTACCACCACCACCAAGATTTGTTTCAATTACTAATGTCAGTAAAGAAAGTGCCCTGATTACATGGGAAACACCTACAACACTATATCCTATTAATAGTTACAACATTGTGTATAACATAATAGGCATGCAGCCAATGTCTCAAAAAGTTCCAGGTGATGTAAACTCATATACTTTGATGAATTTAGTTTCAGGAACACAATATAGTGTTGCTATCCAAGCTGTTGTTTTAAATGACGTATTTGGAGAGTTTTCAGTGGACAATATCTTTGTAACTGGTAAGTAAAATTTTCTTGAAAATCTTTTTGTAACAATTTAGTATTATATCTTTACAAACTAATTAATTATTAAGTTTATTAGTATATTAGTAAATACTGAGATTCAAGATTAAATAAAGTGATTAATTATATGTTTGATGATGTGTCTAAAGAATTGATAACTGACAAGTTTCTGAATCATCTGAAGATTTGCAATGTTTTTGATCAAAAACATTGTAAACTGGATATTATTTTGTTAAAAGTTCGGTCACTGTCAACTGTCAGTTTTCCTTCAAAATGTAATTTTATTGAGTTAAGCTTTTTCAAAAGTTGAGTTTTTCATACTTGACCCATAAACAGATTTTAGTGCTTTAGATAAAAAATGTCTAGATGTCATTAGGACAACACATGCCCGTGTGGTAGCTAAAGGAAAATAGTTATATACTTATATGAATTCTTAACAATGGTGCAGTTTTGAAACAAGTAGTTGTCAAAACATTTACATCATCAGATTTACATGCTTTTTTTTATTTTTATAAAAAAAACTCAACTTTTGTTTATAAAAGAAAGATTTTTTACACAATTTTGTAAATATTTTTTTTAATTTTTACTGATATATTTAATGAATGATATATAATTTTTTCCAAATAATGATTTAAAGCTGGCCCAAAACCGGTTTCAATTACAATATCTGCTATTAGTGATTCATCTGCAAATGTTTCATGGAATGTCTCAAGCGTAGACTACAGCAGCTCTATTGTCATTCTCTTTGATAATAGTATTAAAGTCATAAATACCACAAAATTATTCACAAAAAATGTCTCATGGTATACATTTACAAATCTGGCACCAAACAATCCTTATATAATAAAGATTTTTGTCAAAGATGAAAATAATATATCTAGTTCAGAAGCTTCAAATGGATTTCGTACTAAATTAGAACCAGGTATTGTTTTTTTTTATTCTTTTATAAGTTTTAAAGTTTTTATTGAATATCTGGATTAAATGCATTCCTAACTTTGTTCCCAATCCCTAATTCATTACCATTCAATACTTAATTGTAATTTTCTTTAATTTAATTTTCTTTAATTTCTCAAATAGGTCTTTTACAATAACTGTAAAAGGCTTATTTGAGCTTCCACTTAAGTCTTTTACAATAACTGTAAAAGGCTTATTTGAGCTTCCACTTATAGTAGAGAACTGAATTTTTTTCATAGCTTAATCCGCCTAACATTTTGTGTAAATGCAATCCATAAGCTGCTAGATCATGAGAAATAATTTATTAATTTTTTTTCTCACTTTGTCTAGATTTTATTAACTTATAAATTAATGTGTTTCATTAAACAAAACTCAAAACGATTTTAAACAGATTAGTTGTTAGCAAATTGAAAACATTGAAAAACAGTGTTTTAAAATTAAATTTAAGATAATCGAAGAAAATGCATTTTATTATCTAGTTGTATAAACAACAAATTTAAAAAAAAACTTTAAACAGAATCTGGTTTTGATGTAGTAAACATCGAATAAGTTTTTATTGAAAATAAAAAATTTTTAGTTTTACCATTACCAACTTTGTTACCAGTTTTTTATCACTAAACTTATTATTATTGGTAGTTGTATTATCAACAAGAATCTTTTTACATTCTTTGTTTTTTATTTTTTTATAGTATAGATCTAGGAAACACTGTTAGACTATTTCCTTTGGGGTTTTGTAAAGCAAAACGTCTATGCTCTAAAAACAATTGAGGACTGTTTAAAATTTACTGAGTTTAGTAATGAAATATATATATCCATAAGTGACTGAAGTTATAGTATTTTAAAATTTTATTGATTTTATAGAAAAAAAGTACTTAATATTTAAAACATCTAATCATCCAAAACAAATTACTGAAATGCTAACTTTTGAGAATGAACTCATTGATCTTGTAAAACACATTAAGTTTCAAAAGGTACACAGCAGTTTTTAAAATAAAACAATGATAAAACAACCAATCTTTACAATTTATCTAAAAGTGATTATAACCACTTGTTAAGAAATGCCATCACTTCAAACTACAAATTATCTAGCTCAAACATAAAATTCTATATTATAAAAATACTAATTTATTGAATAAAAGGAGTGAGATTGTTTCTAAGTGTATGCATAGAAACAGATTCCTTCTTTCCCAATATGACACTAGCGATTAAAAAAGATGTTTTTCCATATTATTATTATTACTATTATTATTATTGCTATTATTGTTATTATTGTTATTATTATTATTATTATTTGACGTCAGAACTCATTCCATTATTTTTTTTTTTAATTTTGTAACGGTTTTTTAATGTACTTTTGAAGGGATTTTTCTTGATTTAAATATATGGTGGATGAGTGCCGCAAACAACATGAAGCTTTAAGTACCTTAAAAAAGTTTTTTTTTTTCATCTTTTTTATTTATTTATGGATCTATTTTGTGATTATTTCATTTTGTGATATTGATCACTCTCAAATCGAAAAAAAATTGAATAATATTACATAATCAAAACAACAATATATATATAAAGATATAAGAATATATATATATATATATATATATATATATATATATATATATATATATATATATATATATATATATATATATATATATATGTATATATATATATATATATATATATATATAAAAAGAAAAACATTATTGCTTTTCTTTAATCATAATTTATGTAGTGGTGGTAATAAACTTCTCCTTAAAATTGCGCTTATTATTACCGGCATTTCAAAGAGGTTCAGCACCAATACCTACTTTATCCTCTCACATAAACATCATCGCATTTATGCTTTACACCATGATTTATGCCTGCTTCTTTTTACAGTAGTTTATATTTCAAGTAAAAGATTATTTGAATCAACATTTTAGTTTGTGTTATTTGGTGAATAATGAAATAAGCAATCATATTTGAATAAATTGTTCAATATGAATGACATTAAAAGGTTGTTTGTATCCAGCAGGTGCATTATGATACATTTTTAGACAACTTATAAAGACAAGACAAATTCAAAATTTTGCTGAGCAATACCTCAGCAACACCTTGACTCTTGTAAACAGAGTTAATGTGTTTGGCTACTGTTGAAAAGTTTAAGAACATTCTGGAAGTTTTTTAAAATTTATAGAATACTCTGGAAAATTCTCTTTCTCGAAAGTTCTAACAGTTCAAGAATATTTTAAAAGAATCCTTAATTCATCCATGTCATCAAAAATTTTTTGGTCACAGGAGCAATTTTTTTGTGCTACAGCTTTTTTTTTTTTTTACTTATTTTCAGCTAAGCGAGTTAGAAAATAAACCTTCATCCCAACGACAAAGTAATAATAAAGTTTTATTACAAATAATCTTGATAGTTACAAATAATCTCTTAACCATTTGTATATAAATATTTTTTAGCTTTTTTTGTTTAAATTATTATTTTCTGTATTTATTATTTTTTTCAGGTCATGCTATTTAAAAGAAAAATAGTTAAAAATTACCTAAAATTTATTAAAACATGTCTATTAGTCTGTAAATTTGATTCAAATTTTTTTTCTCTGCATCAATATTTACACATGGCTTAAACACAAATCTTAGTGTTTTTTGAAAGCTTTGTTTAAGCAATCAGGAAATCTGAAGAGTTTTTATGTCATTCATGGAAATCAGTATTTGTTAAATTTTTTAAATATATTTGAACTTACTTGGTTTATCTCTTGGTAAACTAAATAAGTTAACTTGTATCAATTTTCTATTAGGTATACAGTTTTTTGTTTTGACAGATGTAGTCAAACATGAAAAAGTTATTATGGTTTTGGTTATATTTTTTGTGATGTTAATGATGACTTTTTAAAGTTTTTAAACCCTTTTAAACTGATGTGGTGATCTAGGTTTTCATCATCTTTGGCTGAAAAAATATATAAAATTCAAAAAACTTATATTTAAAATTTTTATCATTCCATTTTTTTTATTGTTGTTTTTATTATTCTTTATAATTTTCATTAATAAACTAGATTATATAGAGTGCTTGTCTACTATGCAAAATGTCTAGGGTTAAAAAACCACCACGTCTCTGTTTATACTCAGCACATATTCCATATATCTTGTCTGACATATGTTCATATCCATGTCTGTCAAGGTCCATGTTCTTGTCTTTCAAAGGTAATGTATATATGTATGCAAGTATAGGGTTAAGAAAAAATGTTTACTAGAATTATACTATAATTGTTTCCTTGGCAATTTCTTGGATAATGTGGATTGTTGGTTTTTATATATATATATATATATATATATATATATATATATATATATATATATATATATATATATATATATATATATATATATATATATATATATATATATATATATATATATATATATATGTATATACACATATGTGTGTGTGTATATAAACCAAAAATATTTTAGAGTTCAACATTGTGCACTATGACAATCCTCCTTATTTGGTCCCAGTAGACCACCATAAAAAATATCTGGACTCAAAGTCACTGTTTAGCTGAAAAAGCTGTTTAATAAAAAAACTCCTGTAATATTCAATCTTTTTATAAAATAATCAAATTAACTTAAAGTTAATCATCCAATGCATTAATTCTGACTGCTATACTGAAATTTTGAAAAATTTCATAGTTCTTTTGTTCTTTATTGTAATTGGATTGTTTTGAGATATTTTCTAAAATGAAATACCACAGAATACAAAAAAAAACTAGGTGGTGCAAGAATTATAAGAAATTAGGTGGAATTATAAATTATATTGGATTTATATTGGATATACATTTGATTTATATTGGAATTATATTGGGTTTATATCAAATTATATTGGATTATATAAATTATAAATGATTATATAAATTTGATGGAATTATAAGAAATTAGGTGGTACTAGAGTTAACTGTTGTTGGAAAAAATATATTTGAAAAACAGAAATATAGCCATAAAGTTTTTTTTTTTAATCTAAACATTCTCAATTTTTGTTTTACCTTCTGCTGGTTGTCTAAAACCACCATAATCGTGTCTTGGAGCCTTTCTTCAGAATGTTTCTGCCAACAAAATCTTGCACCAATTTGATGTGTCTTTCAGTCCTGTCAAAACAACTGCTAATTGATGTACACTAGACAAAAATGCCTTGGAAGATCTATTGTTGAGATTTTTCTCCAAATTTGACATGTTTTCTACTTTCCATAAGAGAATGTCATCTTTGATTACCAAAAAAAGACTCCTGAGAAACAAAGTCTGATAGCTTAAAAAGGGGACAGACCTGTGTAAAAGGTTTTGGTTGTTTTTCGTCAAAGCTGTTCATCTTTGGAACATCATATTTTAACAATTCCACAAGAATACCCATCCTCTCTTTCTCCTCTAAGCGTTGGTCAGCTAAAGCAAAGATAACACACTGTAATGTAAAATACTAAATGTGTCTGAGAACACCAAGATTAAGAGTTTTGCCAATCTTTTTGTTCTTCTTGGAGTAAAGTGGATCTATCGTGATCTACGATAAAATCTTGAATGCTTTAAGATCATTGGATGGAGCCTGAGCTGCCATTGGGCTCTTCAGGAAGAAATAAACTGTGAAAGATCACAATAAATTCTTTTCATCCTGTATCATCTTAATCTAATTGATACTAAGTTGTTTGTAGTAATTCTTGGTCATTTGCATTGCTAACAGATACAATCAATCAGCCATAAATCTGGCTTCCTGATGTACACCAGGTTTTAAAAACCTGAAGTTCATCAAATCTACTTTGAGGTTAAAAACTACCAGTTGTCATAAATTTCTTGTAATCACCTCTGTCAAAAATATTTGTTTTAAGAGCTGTTGTGCACAACTGCATTGTTTCATTTGCAAAATTCAGTCTTCTTCATTCAGCCAGTGCTTTCGCGCTTTGGTCTTTTTGCGCTTGCCTATACACCCACAAAAACTTTAATGAACGCATAAAAAAGCTTGCCAAAAAAATAAAAGTATTTTGTTTAAAATTGCAACAAAACTTTTTTTGTTAATTTCTTTTACTAGTTCTGTTTTAATTATTGTATTTAGTATTTATTCAAAACATTTTTTCACCTATTTTATTTTAATTTAATCAACAGAAAAAATAAATTTTTTAAATTGCGCAGGCTAGCTTAAAATTGATCATCCAACCAGCACTTTTTCGTGCGCAGGCATTAATTTTCAAACAGGGAAGACTGAAGATTGTAAAAGGGGTTTCCAAGGGTAAACTCAGTTCCAATTAAATTTTTCAATGTTGACCAGTGTATACACACCTTTTTCAATCTCAAGCCAAAGATCTTTTTGTATAAGGATTGACTGAGTCTCTTTTTTTCTCCCCCGTAGTTCCATCATAACATGATATACATGTCGTTCCATTATATAATTTAATATTAATATTTATTTTTAATATTAATATTTTCTCTCATTACTCTCAGAAAAAATGAAAAGAAAAAAAATGCATATATAGTAACTTATTTAGTAAAGCATCATGGACTGCACATTTGCCAATGAATTAGGCAAGAGAAAGAAAAAACCGTAATATTTCTAATAGAATTAAGTTTTTCAGTGTTTGAGTGAATTGTGTCAGCACAATAAGCTATGATCTGGTTTTTGAAGTCATAATATTCTACAAGACTTAGGGTAGCCAGTGCTTAATCTTTCTCTTTGGAGGAGGATACTTCAATAATCCCAGAAGAAAGTCAAGCGAACCGGACTCTGGAGAGAAAATATTTAATTGTCAACCTTTCTACTGTTTCCGAAATCTTGACCTTCATCCTATGCTGTTTGTTAACTTTGTGTCAAAGTGAAGAACAACTTTTAAACCCCTAATTTTATCCAGGTTCCACTCTCTTACTGTAAGTGCGTTGTTCTCTAATTTCGTTTTTTCTTACCATCTGCAGAATGTTCAACATGTTAATATCTACTTTTCAGCTTGTAATAGGGAAGACAACATCGCTGTTTCAGCTCTTATGCTAACTTGATACCTAAAAAAAATTTAAATTTTTAAAATAATATAGGATTTAAGTTGTTTTAACTAAAAGTTTTATATACATTTGTAATATGCTTCACTTTTTTATATATAAACTTATTTACCTTGTCATAAATGGAATCCACTTATCGAAAACATCATTCAGACTGAGTTAAAGACAAATCTAGGTTGAATTATACATTTTTTTTTTCTTTACAGTAGGAGTCTCAAAGTCTAAATCATAATCTGTTCCACTACACCCACTAGAGAATTACTACTCAAAAATTCTCAAAGCTTCTTCTTCTGCTGCTTTCTTCAGTAATTGGCTTTCTTTTTTTGCTCAACATTTTCTCTCAGTCTTCCAGTTGCTTTTCTTCTACCATCTTCCTCAGCAGGTTTTTCATCCTTTTCTTACCTTCAGCAACTATTTCAGCAAATGTTTTATCATTTTTGTAGGAAATCTTGACCATGTCCCCTTTCAAACATCTCTTCAAAAAAAAAGAATCCTCCTATACAGCCTCTTTACTCCTTCTAAGATTCTGGCTAACTTGAGAATGTCTTCCTTGTGTATAGGAAACAAACATTGACCTTGTCTAAGAAATTTTGAGTATGTTGGCTCATGATTTTTTTGCTCATCTCTAGGGTTCTCATCTTCAAAACTTTAAGGTACTGGGTAAAGAGCAATGATTCTAGTCTTAAATTAAAAAGTTACAACATTTAAAAAATGTCAACAATCTAAAATATAGCATAAAAATTTATGTGTAAATATATGTCACAGATAATTATGTTTCACAGAGTACTTAATCAAAAGACATCAAATTTTTGGATTACAATGTTTTGATTGCAGTTGAATGACTCTGAATAATCTAGTGAATTCTGCAACAAACTTCCCCACAGGTTGGAAGTCAATTTGGAGAAAATATCTGGAAGAATTTTTTATCTGTTGGAGTACCCAACAGATAAAGAATTCTTCCACTATTTTTCCAACATGTCCTGCACTAGCCTCAAAATTACAAAATATACATTGTTTTTATATATATTTTACATATATGTAACAATTATCATCAAGTAATTAAATTTATATTATTTAAATTAGAATTAAGTAGCAGTATAAAATATACTGGTACTGTTTTTCATCCTAGTAACTGATAATTTATTAAAATTTTTTTAATTTTTTTAAATATATTTGCAGAGTTTTAAAATAAAATGAAAAAAAACTCTGCAGACTGTATATGAAGTTTTTTTCTAAAACACCTTTTTCAGCTTAACAATGACTTTGAAGTCAGGTGTTTTTATGGTGGTCTACTGGGAGCAAATAAAATAGGATTGCCATAGTGCACAATTTCGTAATAAAAAAATGTATATATATATATATATATATATATATATATATATATATATATATATATATATATATATATATATATATATATATATATACACATAATATATATATATATATATATATATATATATGTATATATATATATATATACATAATATATATTTATATATATATATATATATATATATATATATGTATATATATATATATATATATATATATATATGTATATATATATATATATATATATATGTATATATATATATATATATATATATAGATATTATATATATTTATATTATATATATAAATGTATATATATATATATATATATATGTATATATGTATACATATGTATATTATGTATAAGTATATATATATATATATATATATATATATATATATATATATATATATATATATATAAATATATATATATATATGTACATATATATATTTATATAACTATAAATACATTAAAAAATATATATTATAATATATAAAAAATATAAATTCTTTTTGGTTACACACACTCTTTTTTCCCCACTTTCTCTCTTCCTCGACCTTATAACTAGTTAACACTAATTGTAAGCCTCTAAACTCTTTAAGTGGAGTATTCACATTAATTTCAAGTCTCTCAACTCTTTAAGTTGGTTGTCCTTCTACCAAGAATGTGGTTGGGATAAAATCTCAAAACATTTTGCACTAAAGACAAGAAGCTCTAATTGCTGCACCACAAGTATATGTGCAGTTTTAAAAATATGTTTTTTTATATTCAGAAATATAACTTTTAAAAGTTTCAATGATCTAAAACTTTTTCAGTGATTAAATAAAAAAAGCAAAATAAGGTTTTTGAAACAAAGTTAATCTTGTAGATGTTCTGAATGCTCCTACGAATACTTCTGTCAGTATTCTTAGTCCATCAAGTGTTCTTTTTCAATGTAACACAGTATCTTTGGCAGTGGCATATGAAATCAGAATTGAAGGCAATCCAAACCCAAGAGTTCCACTTTATCGCACAGATCAGTTTTCTGCTTTCTTAGATAGTTCTCTTATTCAAAAAATGCAAATCAAAGATTTGGTTTCTGGGTATACATACTTTCTCAGTGTACGTGCTATTTTTGGAGACATATATTATGTAGGTCAATGGTCACCTGTTGTTCCTATTGTTTTATGTAAGTTGTGTTGAATTTTGAGTTATGCATATTTTAAGGGTCTATTGTGACATTTAGTCTATTATGCTTTCACTATTTTAACATTTTTTTTTAGATGGTGGAAGACCTCCATCTCAAATTCAAATCACCAATATCAATGAAAATAGTGCAATAGTTCGGTGGACTCAAGCGTATGATCGTCTAACATTAAGCCGTCTTAATATCAAGTATTTTATAAGATTAGAGGATGCTGATGGTAAAAGTAATTTAATAAACATCACATTTGCTATACCACAAGGGAATTATGGAAAATTTCTGTCATTTAAGTTTCCCAATTCTTTAGTCAGCAATTCTAACTACAAAGTATCTATTTTTTGTGAAAAAGATAATATTAATGGAACTGCTAATGTAACCACATTTAAAACTTCTATGGGTACGTTGAATATTTTAAATTACATATATTAAGTTTTCATTTTTTTTAATTATAAACTTTATTCAATTATTTAACTTAATTGTTTAACTCAAGATAAATAATAAACGATAATAAACAAATATAATATTCAAGTTTTACAAAAGGTTTTAAATAATGCATTTTTTTGTAGGTAGAGCTACACAAATTTTGAAAAACTTACTTTTAAGGTTGGATGTGGGTTGCCATCATTTTTGCTAATGATATATTTTTTCTACTTTCATAGTTTTTTACTGTTGTAAATCAGTTCACATAAATCATGTCATAAGGCCTTAGACCACTTGCTGTTGTAAAAACACATAAACTCACAATAATGAAATGCAATTTAAAATTTTGTTTTGCTGTAACTAACATCCTTCATTTTTGATTATATCTTTCCAAACCCAAATCTCAGTCAATGTATTTAACTTAACACACTCAAAACTGTCAAAAAATACCAATATATTTATATATTAAATAAAGCTAAACAAATCTTTATCTTGTTTCTAAAAGGCATTTTGGGTAATTTTTAAAAATAATTTTTTTAATTTATTATTATTATATTTATTACTTTTTTATTTATTATTTTTATATTACAACTCTTCTTAATTTTAATAGAAACAAAAATATATTAAACAACAATAAATAAAAAATATTTAAAAAATATTATGGAAGATTTAGAATTTTAGTTTTTTCAAAACTAAAGTTCTAAATCTTATATAACTTAGCCTTTATTATTATTATTTACTAGATTATTATAATTAGTATTATAATTACAATTTATAGATTATCATCTGTTTAGTGGTTGTGCTTATGTTGTGTTTAGTGTTGTGTTTACATTGAAAGAAAATTTTAGTTTAGTAATTAATGACTGTTGTGGCATCACAAATAATGTCTGCTGTGGCATCATCAATTGATGACTGCAATTGATCATTTGCAGAGTTTTCTCTTTTTACGATTTAGTACATTCCAAGCTGAGATAAATGAATATGGAGTCTGCTTTTTCTCTTTCTTTAATATACAGAAATGAATCCATATAATTTTGATAAATCATTTTAATGCTGTACACAAAAAATTTAAAACAGTTTTTTTTAAGTTCGATTTGAAACAAAAACAAATTTTATTTTATAAAAGAATTTCTGGTTGATTCTGGTTTTTATTTGTTGATTTTGATTGGCTAATTTGTTCACTAGAATAAAGGATAGGGAGGAGGGGTATGGAAAAATTTGTGATGACACAGATGATTTGATTGAGTTCTTTAAGTTTTTAGAGCATTACAAATTAAGCTTGAATATTACCTTCTTATTATTTTATTCTTATGTGAACATTTTATGTCATTCTACAAATTCTGTTATATATTTTTTTATTTTGTTTTAAAAAATGAAAAAAATTACTTGTTTTATTAATCTTTTTTTTTTGTTTTGTTAAAATCTATAAATAAAAGAAAAATTTGGTATAAATTATCAGACATCCAAAAAACTCATCCAAAAGTTGATTTGAATCAGTGTGGTTTAAATTTGTTTGAACAGTAAACAGTAATTGCTTAACTTTGACATTGTCACAGTAAATGCTTTTTCAGAAAGCTTTTACTGTGACAATAAGAAAACAAGTTCAGAAGCTCATATTGGCACAGTAAATTATTAAAATAAATTAAATTAATTAATTTTGAAAATATCTGCAGAAACATACGTTGACTGAGAATTTGTGTTAAGGAATTTTCTTCACATGTTTTGTGTAAAAAAATGCTTTTTAATAACATGTATCAAATAAATTTGTTTTTAGCTTTAGTTCCTCCTCGTCAGGTTTACTATCTTAAAATTACATTTTTTGATAACAAATGTACACTTTCATGGCAAGGTATTTCTGAGCGCTCTGATATCTTATATTACGAGATTTTTTTGCTTTATAATTACCCAAATGTTACCAAAAGCTTTACTTTTAAAACTTCTGATGCCAAAACTACCAATCATCAGTTTTTTGAATTGAAGAAAAATATTTTCTACTATGTTGCTGTTAGAGCTGTTGTTTCTGAGCAAGATATTTCTAATTCTAAAGGAGTCTGGTCGTTGCCATTAATATTTCAATCAAAAGGTGAAAAGCAGTTTGTTTTCTCATTAAAATTCTCTTAATGTATATATGCAATGGTTTCAAATTAATCATTTAGAATAAAATAAAATCAAAAAAAAAATTTAAGTTTTAAAATTAAATAAACAATATTCACAGTAGATTATTTAAAGTTATTATATTAGGCTGTTAGCTTCCATCTTTCTGTGAAAAATATTTATACCATTTTTGATTTGGTTGTTTCATTTTCTTTTTTCGTTTTTTTATTCTTTATTGCATTTTAAAAAAGTCCATAGGAAAATATAAAAAATTGAAAAATAATAAAAATTTACACGTTTTCCAGTAAACACAAAAACAAGTTTAACAAGTTGAAAAAACGTTTTAATACGTTATAACACATTTTTTGATGACTAAAACACGTTTTATGTTTAACATGTTAAATTAATTATGTTTATAAAATATATTAATTAATATTTATATATTACATGTACATTAGGTTAGGGTTTGGTCGGTTTTACATTAGGTTAGGGTTTGGTCAGGTTGTACATTAGGTTAGGGTTTGGTCAGGTTGTACATTAGGTTAGGGTTTGGTCAGGTTGTACATTAGGTTAGGGTCAGGTTGTATGAAGGATTTAAAAAAATATTTGTTTATTACTCTTCTTTTTTTTAATAATAATAATAATAATAATTTTTAAATAATAATAATAATTTGTAAAAATAATAATAATTTGTAATAATAAATAGATAATAAATAATAATATATTGTCAGGATGGATAATAAATAGTCCAGAAAAAATAAATTTAAACAAGAACAATTATAATTGTTCATAAAATCCATGAAATCTTAAAATCAACAATTTACTTATAGAAAGTCTTTTTTATTTTCTGTTAAACAAGCAATGCCTAGTTATTATATTTTTGAATAAAAATTAGGAAAAAATTCAAAATAAATTTTTTGGCCAACACCAACATTTTTATTACATGTTGACATTTTATAAATTAAAATGAGCAAAATGTATTAGTAACATTAGTTTTAATTGAAATCGAGAGCTTTTTTTGTCTTCATTTCGCTTAGGGCCTTCGAAGGTGGGGAGGGGTGGGCAAAAGGGATGGTTTGCCCTTTTGATATTTGCCTGGATAGCAGATATCCAAGGGGCGCCAAATGAAAAGAAGGTACTTAAAAAAGAAAAAAAAAATTGTAAATAAGGGCGCCAGGGTTGCTGTTCCAGCATGACGGCCCTGATATCACTGGTCAGGTTACTGATGATCTTTTGAAACTTTTACTTATAGCAAAAGTATTAAGAATGGTTAAATGTTTGTACTTTTTGCCATGCAAGATGTTTATATTCATTGTCTAAAATTAAAGAAACAGAAAGATCTTTTTCTTTATTGATAAATGCGACCAATCTTTTCAATGCCAAAGATCTGTAATAAGTTTTGAGGCTGAAGAGGAACTCATTGATCCATTAGTTGGAGTTTGATGTTCAGTGGTAAAAAAACTAAGGAAATGTTACTCTATAGATACTATCAATGTGCTATGAAGTATCTTTAATAAACGCTATTTTCTTCTCTTATGTAAAACCTATTTCTTCATTCTTTGAACAGTCTATACATACTATACATCCATTTTGAATGTATCGGCAAAATAAGCGTTTAAATCTTTTGAAACAGGTCATTTTGATTTATCTATAACAATAATTTTATTACCCATTATATTTTCTACTGCCATTCTAGTAAGATATTTTTCTATAGTTTCCCCAATGATTTATGATTTCCTTATATCTTTTGCAAATTTGCAAATCTCAGATTAAAGATTAAGTGACTTAGTAGTTTGCGTAAAAAAATACAAATTTGTTTGCATTTCAAATTTCATCCAGTTTACAACCGTGTAAAATTGTCGGAATTGTTGTTTTCTTTCACGGTGTGGTCATTTCAGTTGGGCAAAAATTGGTATTTTCCTAGTAATGTCTTGAAAAGAACAAACTTTTTTTTTTTATCTATGGAGCTGTCCATTTATAATGTCAACTAAATCGGATGATCTAAAATTTTTGACAATTATTGACAAGGAGGAGGGTGAAGTTCGAGAAAAGTTTACATCATTAATGTTATTTTTATTAATAAATCTAATTACTTTAAAAAAAGAAAAAAAAGAAAATTTTTTTTTATTTTAAATATTTATTTTTTTAACGAAAGGTGGTAGGGGTAGGGTGTAATTAAAAGTTGATGTAATTTTGACAAGTTATTTACCTCCCAATGTTAAGGTAACCGCTACAATAGGGTGGTTTAAAAAACAACATTTATGAAAAATATCTGCTGGCACCCCCTTAATGTGTTCTATATAATAAAATAACATTGGATAAGTCCTATTTCAAAAAAAAAAAAAATTATTAATTTAAAAAAAATTTAAACTATTAATAAAATTGAATCATAAGAGATATTACTGGATTTTTGCAATATCTCCTAATTAAAACACACTGCGCATATGCACCAGCACTTTAACATTTATATTTTACACATAGGAGCTATTACCTGATAATATGTATATGCACATACACATGCATGCACACTCACGCTGACATATTATTTGGGTAAAAGATATTTTTTTTTAGTGTCGATTGCAAAACCCTACGATTTAGTTATTTTTAACAATGACACTTCTGCAAAAATCAAATGGAATGTAATAAACATGAATGATATTCTCTATTATGTAGTTGAACTTTATACATCAGAATCTGGAAGTTTATATTTTAGAACAGATGGATCATCACCTTCACTAGATATTTACTCTTTATTTCCAAATACATACTATCAGTTTAGAGTACATGCCGTCGGAACCCAAGATAATGTTGGGGAATGGTCAGCCTGGGAGTCTGTTGTTACTCAAAGTAATTTTTCGATGATTTTTTTTTATTTACTAATTTTAATGCAACAACTTATCATTATTTTATATAATCAAAAAAAGAATATAAATATATTCGTTTTTTGAAATGAAAATATATGTATGTATGTATGTGTGTGTATATATGCTTTTCCGTAATTTTAATCATTTACAGACTTCTTGTTTTTGGTAAAAAAATTTATTTGCCAGTTAGTTACGGTAACTATGTCATTATGAATAAATTTTAATTATAGTAAATATGTTATTAGCTGATTTGATTGGTTTTTTATTAGTTTTTTTTTATATTTGTATTTACAGGTAAGATGGAGGTTTCTAAGGTTCATTCTATTAATCACAGCAATCGCAGTAACTCAGGTGTCATTATTGGAGTAACGATTGGTGTTGTTGGCATAGTTCTTATTTTTGCTTATGTTGTTAGAACATTATGGAAAAAAAAGTACAAACCTACAAAGTTCAAACAGTTTGAAAATAGTGTCAAGTATTCGAAAAATTCATTAAAAGAACAAATCAATGTCCAAAGAACATCTTCATAAATTGAATATATAATTTTAATATTACAATATTTTAGTTGACTATTATATATATATATATATATATATATATATATATATATATATATATATATATATATATATATATATATATATATATATATATATATATATATATATATATATATATATATATATATATATATATATGTATATATATATATATATATATATATATATATATATATATATATATATATATATATATATATATATATATATATATATATATATATATTGTATATACATATTTCCTAATGAGGTCCAACGTTTATGACGGATGCGTTTTTGTTTTGTTTAATATTGATTATTAATGTACAACTGTTTACATCTAACCGTTTTTTAAGCATAATAGTGTTTTACAAACAAGTGATTATTTTGATAAGTGTATTTAACAAATATATGATGTTGGAATAAATTTAAATGCATTTATGTAATCAAATATGCTCCTGTGCCACCGCAAGAGAAGACTTTCATTATAAGTTTCATAATAAGCACACAAATTATCTAAGCTGTTTAAAGCAGCACTTAGATCGTAAAGTAACATAAACTGAAATTATTGATCGCGTTTATCATTGTTATCATTGTTTATGTAATTGGTAAAAGTTATATTGCTAAAGTTATTAAGTTATACAGATTGGACTTTGTGCACAGTGTCCATTCTAGACATTACCATTATATATTTTACATCGTATACAAGACATATTTTTGAGTAGCACCAGTAATGCAGTTAATGATTTCGGACTCAAAAAAGTCTCCAGTTTGTAATCTTTCTTTAATCTCATATAGCGGCATTAGAAGAAAGGGGGACCCTACATAATAAATAGCACTTATTTGATAGTTCTCAGTTATCTTTAGATTTTTCTTAAAAAATGTTAAACTACATATAAATTTTAGTAAATTTCATGGTTTTTGCAGAAAAGCTTTTTTTATACAGTAGTTTATCAAATATTTTTATTACCAAAGTGATAACAACAATCGTTATTGCTATAATAATTTGTTATCGCCGTAATAGTAAGAATATTTTATTTATAAACTATTATCTAAGATGTGTTTGTATTTCAGGTTTAGCCAGTGAGGCCATCACCACGGAAGAAATGACAGGTATTGGCATAGGATTGTTTGCAGCGACTACCTTCATTATTGCAATTATAATAATTTGCATCCAAAATAAAAGAGGTAAAAAATTTAGCATCAGTGTAACTTATTCTAAAAAAAAAGGTTATGAAAATTTTGACGAGCTAATGGAACCAATAGACGATGCTATAGCAAAACAAATATTTCGATTAATGTACAGCTAATTACGCAACAGATGAAAATAATGCACAATTTGTTTTAATAGCCTTGCTTCATGATGAGCTGACGATAAAAAATTGTTAAGTTTAAAAGCTTTTTTGAAAGTTTTGTAGAATAAATCAATGAACAAGTTTTTTTAATTAAATATCAAACTGTGAGTTTTCATTGAGAATGGAATTAATAATTCTAACTAAATATTATTCAGTATTAACGAATCGCTCATCATTTAATCATTTGTATATTTTTTATTGGTGGTCTTGGTGGCCTTGTTGGTTTCATATTGTCCAAATTTTTTCGTTTTTTTAAATACGTGGACATACTGTAGCTAGCACAAAGATGGATTTATTGGAATGCAGAGTGTACATCGAGAAGAAATTATCTTACAGATTTTAAATGTACACAAAATGAGTGAACAAGAGCAATGAGGATACTCAGTGTCTGTTGGAAAGTCAGTGTCTGTTGGGAAGCGTTATTGAATCTCTGCATTTGTTCTCATCTTTGAATTGTAGGTTAAAGTTTTCATTTTTATTGTAAAGAACTTACTATACTACCAGTCAAAGCTTAGTCAAACTCAACTTGATTTGAATGACATGTCTTCACTAGTCACGAAAAGTGAACAATTTTTTCTATTGGAACTAACACATCTATGTATTTGAGTCAACAGATCTTTGTCATGAATTTGAGTTCAAAAAGGTTTTATAAAAAAAGCAAAAAATATTTTTTACGTAAAAGATTTTTTATCAATTGAAAAACTGGATCATCCTAATTACTCTAATAATGGTCTTCCATACTAGAGTAGTATTAGAATACGAGAAAAGTAAAATTTTGAAATAATCATAAGTATAACTTTCTTACGACGAACACTGAAACATTGTTTCAATGACAAAAAAATTTAGAGGTTTTTTAAGCATTTGCGAATAAAATTGGAAGAAAAATGAATTAAAATATTTGATTGAACCAAAGAAACCTCTTTACATATTATTAATAATAATAATAGCTCTGCCAAGGTTTTGCAGAGCTATTATTATTATTATTGTTACTATTATTATTATTATTATTATTATTACTGTTATTATTGTTATTAAAGTAGTAACCGTAAAATATACATAAGATATACAACCGTAAAATATACATAAAATTTAAACATACAGCGAGTGAAAACATCCCACTATAAACAACCAGATTTCTAAATATTCAAAATTTTTTCTTCAACCAGGAGTCAAGACTACTTTAAAAAAAGTTTTAGTGAGTTTAAAATTACTTGCTTTGACAGTTCATTCTAGAAATTTGCTGACATTCTTTATAACTGATTGTGACTTGAAAAACAGTTTAAAACATACTCAAGCTTTATACACGTGGTGAATACGTGGCAAGTAGTTAATAAAGTTTATTAAATGTATATCGCTAATATTAAAACAATCTATTAGTTTAAAGTTTTGGATTAAACTGCACCGTAGGCACCGACATTCAAATGATGGTAGATTTTATCTTTTTAAACTATCGCAGCATTGAAAAATTCTTAAGCTGAAAGCCCATTTTGTTGGTTGGCTTTGAACAACTAAGGCTACTTCAGTTTTTAAATGAGAAACCCAAACAGACACTGCATATTTAGGTTGTCTTTATGTAAATTAAGAGCTATATTTCTATCAATAAAAGTGAATTTCTTTTTTAGTACCAAGATTTTGTAGAGATTTAGATACAACTGAATGAATATGTGACCTCCACTTAAGGTTAAATGTAAAAATAATTATCAAATACGCTCTTTAATAAAGCTTCTTAATCAATGATTTATATGTTGCTTATTTTGCAAAATGTAAATGTAATTAGGGGTGCTTTGACCGTAAAGAATAACACAGTATTTTAAAATGTTTTACTTAAGAAACCAATCGTATACATGGCATAGACGAACCCGGAGATCAACAAAATTCGTCTGGCGTAAAGCTTAAAAAAAAAAATTTGGGGAAGACAAGATAGATTACATCAGTAAAATGGCGATATGCTTCTGAGAACAAAAAAATATCAAAAATCTGTTAGATTAGTTACGCATAACTTATGATGTAAAAGAATATATTGACTTATAGAGAGAAGGTTATTATTGCCCATAGTCGATAGGTTTCAGCGAGTAATTTTGTTCCCTTTTTTATAGACCGGACTAATATTCCTAATTTCCAGTGTAAGAGTTCTATTCTTAAATTAAAGAATTTTTTAAAGATTTTTGTATGTGAAATTGCACATATCTTAAGTATTTACCACATATTTATAGTATTAAAAGATGCGAGCTGTCAGATCCGAAAGATTTATAAGGGTTTAGATAGGTAAGTCTTTAATAATGTCTGAACTAGAGAAATCCAAGTTGTCGTTATTTGCATTCAGATTTAATAATACTTTTATTTAAATTATTCAGAGGTATCATTAGTAAACAGATTTGAGATTTTTCTCAAGCCCAGCTATATATCAGAATGAGTTTCAATGATTTTACCTGAAATATTTTTGAGAGAAGAAACTAAATCTCTAACTTTTAGTTTGTTTTTTTTTATATGTAAATAAAAATAAAATTTATTTAATTTATTTATTTAATGAAAATAAAATTTATTTTTATACGCAAATAAAAATAAAATATGTATTGTACGAGTTTAAGGTTGTTCTGGGCAACCAACTTTTTTATAACCAACATTAAACATTTTCAAGTTCATTCGATTTTTTTTGTTTGTTTGTTTGTTTTATATTTACGTGTTTTAAAGTTTTATATATTTTTATATTGATCGGCAATAGTTTTACCAAAATCGTTTCAGGAAGAGTTTTGTTGCAAAAATGAAAGCAAACTTTTTGACACTGACAATTTATTGATATCTTTTTGACACTGACGATTTACAAAACAGAATATTGTAAGTTTCAGATACTTAAACTCGGATTATTAATATTAGTCAAATTCATGTCTGACGTTACTGTTAACGTTACTGAAAGATTAGATATTAATTATATCTCAACTTCTGAACATATTTTCTTTGCTAATTGCATATGAAAATTTATACGCAGAAATTTGAATCTCAACATATTTCACTCAAGTTGTATCTGAATATATTTTCTTTAATATAAATTTTAATGTTTTCAAATCAAGGAAAAATTGTTGCCTTCAGTAATATTATAGAGGAGTTCATTTTTATACTTTGAAGAGCTCAACCTCATCTAATGAAACCTTTTGTTTAGCAATAATAAATAAACATAATAAAACCTTTGGCAATGAATTTACTAAATCTGTTTTATAAAAGTATATGATGTGGTTTTTCTAAATATAAAACAAGAACACTAAGTTTTATGTAATCATTTTTAAAGAAACTAAAGTTTAGAATGAACTAAAAGATAGTTGCTTTATAACATTTAAAAAATGTAACATCAAACTTTGTGTTCAACTCAGTACTCAAATGGTCTCGCAAAGGGCAATGGTAAGCAATTTGTAACAGCTTGAATTGGATTCAAAAAGAGTATTAGCTCTGTTTTTTACAATAAATGAAGTTCTAGCCGACAAAAATTTTCATGTGGGCCATATAAGGCAATTGCATGTTAACCATATACTTACCAGTCTCCTTTATGGGATGGCGTTGGTGCGTTCCATATGTGGCTATGATGTTTATCCCATTAAAATTACTCTGAATAAGAACGAAAGCCACTCTTCACTTTTGCGCGAAAAGTTTCATGAGGCCCACGTGTGGCATGCATGTGTTAGCTATATATTTACCACTACATATTTTTTGCTTTTATTTATAGTTTTATTCACAGATAAATATAAACGTACAACAACTTTTCATTAAGTTTAAAATATTCATTCTGTATTAGTTATCTACACAAAACTAATCTGATGAATCGTGCAATGAAGACGCAATATTTTCTTCAAATTCTTTATCTAGCATTCTCATAATGTCTTCGAACAGTAGCTAAAAATAGTTTTATATGAAATTCATGTATAAACAAAACCGAGAGAAAATAATCAATAATAACGAAAGCTTGCTTACATTGCCCGCCATTTTAAAATCTAACGTTGTTTTCTGGTAGCAAACATAACATATTAAAATATTTTTATCTTCGTTTAGTATAACTCTGATTACAGTTTCTTTTTTGTTAAGTATAACTCTGTTTAGAATAAGTATAACTTAACTATAACTCATTAAGTATAACAAACTCTGATTTACAAATTTTATTGAAAGTTTATTTTGAATAACAGTTCGCAAATATATTCATTACAAAACCGCTCAAACATACTTACAACTATAAATTGAAAATCATCAAAATTGTAAACTTCATGATACCATGGAATATTCTAGAGTTTACACACACTGATCATCAGCATATACATTAATCATCAACTGGAATAACTGTTTTACACATTTATTCCACTTTTTATTCCACAAGGCTATTCTTAGAAATATTTATATTCTTAGAAATATTCTTAGAAATATTTATATTCTGTGCGATTTTTAAGGCTATTCATTGCATATTTGAAAGTCTTTCTAAGAAAAGTAAAACATGAAAATTATATATTTAACTGTTTTCTATTGTTATTTTAAAATTTTCAAAAATCAAAATCATTTAAACTATATCCCCTAGCATTTAATAATGAATTAAAATCTGCTTAAGAAAAATATCTTGAAAATTTATTCAACTACCAAAACTTTGAAAAATAAAAAAAATTTTATTGCCAAAAAATTTGTAGTTTACCATAAAAATCTGATGTCAAATTTGAATTCAGCGTACCATGGTTAAGTAAGAGCACGTGTCAACATTAATGCAATTAATGTTGACACTTATTATATATATAATAATTTTTTTATTACATAGAGGAGAGTCGCAGAAATTAAAACACTTTTGGAAAAAAGATTTTTTAACCAGAGATTAAGTTTTAAAAGGAGTTTAGAAAAACTTTATGATTTTATTAATACAAACAGACATCCCTACAGTCTTAATTGTAGTTTGATTGCACTGTTATTGGAAATAAGTTTGGTATTATCAAGGCATCATTTTGATTTATCATTCGTCAAGAGATCATTTTATTTCATTTATCAGGGCAACTGGTTTCCTAAAATAATTTACTGAATCGGAATTCCTTAATCTGAACAGCTTGCTTCTTTAGAAAAAAACCCATTAAATTTGATATAAATAAATTAACAACTATGTTCATCTATACAGCGACAATTTAGTTTCATTCAAAACACATTAAGGAGTTCATTCAAAAAACTTAAAAAATTAATATGGCAAAAAAAAAATCTTTATAAATAATTTTTGAATATAAAATTCAAAATAAAAGCATTTTTATTATATTAGTTAAAAATAACTAAATCAACTTTTTGAAGTTTATGATTGTAACTATTTTTTAATTGAAAATGAACTATTTCTTCAACACTTTGGTTTTATTACTAGAAAGGAAAAGTTTTTTATATCCTCTCAAGGAAACTTTGGACTACTTGGTTAAGTTACTGCAGTATAATGCAATATATTGTGCAATACAATGCTGAAAGCAATATATAATATAGAAAAATCATAACCCGCAACAGTGTAATGCAATATATTATGAACACGAACAATATAGTATCAAAAACTTTCAAAATCTCTCAAAACGTAGAAAATAGGACGTTTTCCTAGAAAAAATACAAAGTATGTCATAAGACATTTTATTTCCAAAATAAATGCAAGTGTTCCAATTGAAGACACGTGTTCCTGTTTTGGCAACTCTTTCCTACATACATACTTCCCCCCCCCCCCCACACATTTTATTCTACAATAAAATGAGGGCGGGGGGGGGGGGGTGAATCCTTAAAAAGTGCCGACTTAGCTTGGTTAAAAAAAAAAAAAAGGTCCTCAAAATTTAAGTTTACCTGACTGAATTGTGTCAAATACCCGACTAGCCGACTAAATGCCACCCCCCTCCCAACATTGATTACGTCATAATGTAAATATATTGATTAAGATATTTTGTCTTTTGGTCAGAATTGTTAACAAGGCCAAAAGTAGCAAGGCCAAAGCCACACGTTACAAGACCAAGGCTAAGACCAAGGCCAAAAGTTACAAGGCCAAAGGTTACAAGGTCAAGGCCAAAGGCTACGCAAATATTTTCAAGACCAAAGACTTTAATTTTTGCCTTAAGTTAAGGCCAGTTAATAACAAAACTGTATGTAGCAAGTGTAACGACAATAAAACCGCATTTTTTAAAAATAGAGAAAGGTTATGCGCAGAATTCAACAAAATCAGTAAAAAAATATGTACTTTTTTTAAGGCCAAACCAAAACAATTAAGGCTAAGGCCAAAATTTTCAAGTTCAAAACCAAGGCCAAGGCCAACAGTTTCAAGGCCAAGACCTCAATTTTTGACCTTAAGGCAAGGCCAAGGCTAAGGACGAACAACTCTGCTTTTGAGGAGCAAAAAAACTTAATTACAATGTAGTCAAACGGAAGATATCAAAAGCCGTGCTATATCAAAAGAAGTTTTGCTTACAATGTGAACCATCTTTTCCCCTCTTTTTTTAGGTTGCAAAATCATTAAATAATTTTTTTTTCTTCATTAAAAATAAGTTTGATATTTACAAACTTTAACTAAAAAGGCATGTATAAAAACATTTCTTGAAAATAAACACTTCAAAAAACACAAGCAAAGTTTATAAAAATATTTTAAAGTTGTAAATACACGAAGTAGTATGAAGAATGTTTTTTCTTTAACAATTTAATAATTTAAAATGTGGTTAAAATTTAAAATGCGTCAAGATCGTGTGTTTTATATGCACACTCCACATGATTCCCACACCTAGTTTTTCACGAGTTTAAATGTATAACCTTTTTGTCGGGTTATGATCGTGGCTGTTGTTAAAAGAAAATGTATATATATATATATATTAGCAGCCGTGGCGCACTTACCTCAGACACAAAGGATCCCTGGTTCAAACCCCACCTCTGGGCAAGTTTTGCGACATCGGTTAGGAAAGAGGTGTGAACTTCCTATTAAATGCTCATCCGCGGGGCTCTGTGATAAAATCGGAAGGACTTCTTCAGGCACCTAAATAAAATTGAAAAAATAATTATAAATTTAACAAGATTTTTTATTTTTATTTTTTTTTAATTTTGCCGTAGAAAGTTACAATTTATAAAATAACGTAAGTAATAAAACAAATGGCTGGAGCAAGAAATAGACATCAAATTTGTCTTATCACCGAGCCCCATTGTGGCTTCATTACAGGTCGTTTTTACAATAAAATAAATTGTGCTAGTTTATAATTTTTACTAAAAAAGAAAAAGAAAATTTAAGTCCGTAGATACTAAAAAACGCTTTGGTTTAGATTTAAATCATTATTTTATTTAAAAACTCCGCTTTTGCACATTTTCAGTCTTTCTTTAGAACAAGGAGTCTTTCCTGACAAATTAAAAGTTGCAAGGGTGATACCAGTTCTAAAATCTGGAGATGCAATTTGTATCGCAAATTATAGACCTGTTTCAATACTACCATGCTTATCAAATATATTAGAATATATTATGTAAAAAAGACTGTACTATTTCTTAGATATTAAGAACATTCTTTATAATAAACAATTTGGATTCAAATCTTCTCATCTCAATTCTGAAAATCTTCTCAAAACTCAAATCTGTTCATCTTGTTCATGATATTCTTAAATCTTTTAATGAAAACAAATATACTTTAGGCGTTTTTATTGATCTCAGCAAGGCTTTTGACACTGTAAATCAATATATTTTATTAACCAAATTAAAAAACTACGGTATTAAACACTCGAACATTAAATGGTTTAAAAGCTATCTGTCAAATAGACACAACAATATATTTCTCATAATAACGGAAAAACTAACTGCTTGAATATATCTTGTGGAGTACCAAAAGGATCTATATTAGGACCGCTTTTATTTCTAGTATATATCAATGATATAAGCAAATCTTGTAATGTATTAGAAACAATCTTGTTTGCAGATGATACTAATCTATTTTATGCTCACAGTAATTTAAAAAACGCTCATATTGCATGGCGTAGTACCAATAAAAATAAATTAAAAAAACTCTTTAATATGCAAAAACATGCAATCAGAATTATATCCAATGAAAGCCGCTATACACCCTGCCAACCTTTATTTTCTAAGTAAAATATATTAAATATGTACCAAATAAATATTTATCATTTTCTAATTTTTGTGTTCAAAATTAATAAAAGTATTATTCCAAAAATTTTTAATCTTTTATTCAAAACAAATTAAAGGCATGGAATAAAATACTCACAACTGAACTTACAACTCTTACAATGTTAAATGAGTTTAAAGCTAAACTTAGACAGTTATTACTAAAAATTGATCTACCACAAAATTATTTCTAAAAATTTAAAATATCCTTACGATTGGATCTATCAATTAAATGAAAATTATATTAATTTTAGAAACGCTTAAGTTGGTACTTGGTACCTTTTTACCTTGGTACCTTTTTAAATTTATTTATGTTTTTGTTGTTTAATATGTGTTGTTATTCTTTTTATTTTTGATCCTTAGACTTTGATTTTGTTATTTGAAGTTTAATATTTAAAATAATAATAACAATAATAATAATAATAACAATAATAATAATAATAATAAAAGTTAATTCATGGTTTTATAATATTAAAATTTATATTTTTCCATGCTGTTAGAAGAATATGTTTAAGTAAAAAGCGCTTCTTGTTATTCTTTAATAATAGATGTTATATTTAGTTATTTTTATCAATTTTACGTTTGTTTATTTTATATTGTTAATGGAAGTGCTTATTTTTAAATAAAACTTTTTACGGAATTTATCAAGAGGCTTGGCGATAAGACATACTAGTTTTCTTCTCGCTCCTGCTACATATATATCTTGTTATTAACATACGGTTTGTATATATTTAAACGGCAAAAAAAAAAAAAAAAAAAAAAAAAAATTTTAAATGTTCAAGTGAATTTCTTTTGATAGTAGAATCTGCGGTGTTGGATTGAGTATGAATTTGACTTTGATGTAAATTTCGGGATGACAAAGTTGTTATATGAGAATCTAGTATGGTATTTATGACTTGTTTCGTTAAAATAGGGTTGAAATATCGGCGGAGATAGTCCATATTTTATTTTGTACACAAACTGTAAAACAAGATGTATCTTAATTTTGTATACATTCGACGCTCCAAGTTTGCATAAGAGAGGTTCATAACACACTTTTTTACTTACTCCAAAAATTCTGCAGCCATGTTTTTGTTTACTGTTGAGTTTTTAAAGCATAATTTGTGTTTAATGATAATAATTCATAATAATTTTTTTAGGTATAATTTGTGCTTGCCCAGACCATGTCACCATAGCTTAGGTGATTATGTATTAATGAAAAGTATAAACCTTTTAAAGAAATGATATTTAGGAAAGGTTTTGCTTTATACATTAATGAAATATTTCTTGAGAGCTTTCTCTCTAAAGTCTTTATATGCAGCTTCCACGACAAATTTTCATCCAAGACCACACCTAGAAAGTTTATGAAAGTTTCTCTTTTTATATTAGAATTATTTATTTTTAGATCAGGTAGTTTAGAGGAATATTTTCATTTTTATTTGGTTTATGAAATAGGATGAATTTAGTCTTTTAACATTCAAAGAGAGTTTGTTACACCTGAACCACTCGTTTATTTTATCCAATTCTTTGTTAACTATGTTAAAAAGTCTCCTAATGTCTCTATGTGAATAAAACAAATTGGAGTCAAAGTTTAATGTTGAATATAAATCATTTATATAGAGTAAAAAAAAAAATGGTCCCAAGATCGAGCTTTGGGAAACCTCACAAGTTATGACGCCTGTGATGTTCTTTATTGTTTCATGCTGAATATATTGCTTTCTGTTTGATAAATAATCTTTAAACCAAAGTAGTTATTTTTTACTCCATACACTTCATGTTTTTTTAGAAGAATGCCGCGTTTTACGGTGTCAAAAGCTTTAGAAAGATCAGTAAAAACTGCCAACGTAAAGCAATTATTACTAAAAGTATTAGATACATGAGTAATTAGCTCAATTATATCATGGTGGGTTGAGTGGTTTTTTAAAATCCAAATTGTTTACCGTATAAAAAATTGTTTTCCATCAAATAATTGTAAAGTCTATTATACATGATGCGTTCAAGTAGTTTGGAAAAACACGGAAAAACTAATAAAGGCCTATAATTATTAATATCAAAATCATCTCCAGATGTAAAAATAGGGCAATATTTAGTTTATCTGGGACAATGCCTGATTTCAGTGAAAGATCAAAGATGTAATGCAATGATGGTTCAATGGCATCAAAAATTTTTAATACTATTTTATTTGCAAATGACACTATTTATTTTGTTCTCACAAAGGTATTGATGTTCTTTTTAGAACAGTAAATAAAGAACTAGATAAGTTCAATGAGTGGTTTATAAGTAACAGTCTTTCATTAAATGCAGCGAAAACAAAGTTTATCTTATTCCATAAGCCTAGTAAAGCCGTGAATATTCTTCTTCAATTTCCCAATCATTTAATCAATAACATAATGATTAAAAGGAAATTGACTACAAACTTTCTAAGAGTGCTTTTAGATGAAAAATTGTCATGGAACTTGCATATCAAATATGTTGAACGTAAAATCTTAAAAAATATTTCCATTTTATATCGAACAAAACCTTTTAAAAAATCTTTATTTTTCGTTTATACACAGTTATTTTTCATACTGTAACGTTGCCTGGGGTAGCACTAATCACATTGATTTTTTGTGGATTGATAACTTTCATGATTTTCTTTTGTTTGCACTTTTTTTATTTTTTGAATTATTTCGCTGAATATTTTTAGCAAAAGATTATTTTATTGCTGAAATTGCATGTATTTACACTGTTTTATTTATCATTTATTACATATGCAAATTTTAAACACGTTTTAGAGCACTAATGTAACAGGGCTTGGTCATAAGACAACTTGTCTTCTTCTTGCTCCGATCGGGATTTTCTATTAATGTTATATCTTTTTTTCTAATTTTAAAAACACGGCAAAATAAATTAATAATAATAATAAAAAATAATATCAAATACTGATTTTACGACAAAGCTACTGATATTATCAAAGCCCGCACTTTTGTTGTTTTTGATAATGTAGTTAAAAGAAAACTCGCAGAAGACTAGGAGAAGTCTAATCATTGAGGACATTCAAAATATAATGAAAACTAAAAATTTAAAAAGTTGAATTTTTAAACATGGTAAAACATATTTTTGTTTTCATGGGGTAACACATTATTAAAATTTATAAAAATATAAGTAAATATAGAAAAAGAAATTATACTACAATTACGAATACGATGCAGTCGTATTCTTAATTGTAGTATAATTTAGAAAAAAAGGTTTAAGAAATTATTATTGTCCGCATTGTTAATTAGGCGTCCATGAAGAAGAGAATTTTTTTTATGTATTTCTTGTAACATTTAGTCGGCGTTACGAAAGCGTTTGATGCTGTTGCCACAGACATCAAACCTTGACCTTTTTGGTTACATATATTTCAAGCGGGTTTAACTGCTGAGGGACCTCACTGAAACTCATAGAGTAAGAAGTTTTGTACAATAAACGTAACATACAGAATTTGCAATGCAGAAATTTGTATTGGCCCGCGAGGTTATTTTATGGCTTAACGGGTGGTTACTAAAAATCCGAACATACTTACAATGGAAATTACTCCCATAGTTTTTAAGGTAGAGATCAAATGAAAATATCATTAAAGAGAGTTTTTAGTTATTTTAGTTTGTTTTTAATTAAGTTTGTCTTCAACCAGTTTGGATTCGACGAACTCTAAGACGAGTTGACCCAAAAAGTAAAAATACAAAAGCAAAGGTCAATTTTTTTCAGACAAAGCTTTATTCTGGTTTGTGGTTGCGTCATGTCTTGTGCTTGCCAACTACTCTCATACACTTTGCTTTTCAAAATAGCATAAAAGTCTTCGATTGGGCGACACTTCGGTATGGCTGGCAGATTGTCAACTTTTTTGACAAAATTAATGTTATGAGTCTCAAAGCAATAAGTCATGGCTTTTGCATAACGTGATAAGACCAGATCCAGCCAAAAACCACAATTACCATGGGTATGATGAAAGGCACTAATCTTCCCTCAACACATTCTATTTCGTTGATGGCGTTATTGACTGCAATTTGGGACAAAAAATGGCTTGGAAATACCTTTATCAGAAGCGGCCAGCCAGACGAGCAGCTTGGGTTCAAACTTGCACTTTTTTCAAAATTTAACGCTCGGCGGAGTCTTGTCTGTCACTAGAGTAGTAGATGCTGTTTCCGTTTATCGTTGACTGCGACAGCGTGAAGTAAGACGTCAAGGATGACCAATTTTCCTTGAAAATCGCGATAAAGACGATCAATGCCGATCTTGATTCGCTCATTCTTGCTTTCTTGTCGATCAGGTATACCCTGTTTTGTATAAGTTTTGATGTCAGTGTACTTGAAAAGAGTTTTAATGATATGTGAACGACTGCATTCAATTTTTCGACCGGCTTGCCTCATCGAAATTCGGTCACTGTGGTTAAATATGGTCTAAGATGGTTGATCACCTTGGGGGCCATAATTTTGGCCACACGACCACTTCCTTGCACTCTTTTGTGTCCAAAATCATTCCTAGCACGTTTGATTATATTATAGATGGTGCTTCTTGGAATTTATTCAGCATTAAAATGATCTAATGTTTTTGCCTTGCAATTTATTATTCAAATAGAACTCGTAAATCCGTTTTCCTATCCTTTTTGCTTGGGCATCATTAATATCTCAATTTTTATTATCTAAAAACAAGTAAATTAACTTATAGAGAATTAAATAAGCTTTAAAATGGATATAAGATTGAAAAATGAAAAATTACCTTGTGGCATAAAAAAGTCAATTAAAGTTAGTCCGGATTTTTAGTAACACGTCACCCGTCAAACCAAGAAAAACCCCAGTAACCCGTCAAATCAAGAAAAAATCAAACCAAGAAAAACTTCGTAAATGTTCCAGAATTTGATTATATATGACTTAGCAGAACATTTGCTCAATATTTTTCAGCCAACCCAATATGTTTTTAAGGCTGGTGCTATAGGGTGTGACTCCCACCGCCCCTAAAAATTTTTTTATACCATCAGTAGGCAAAACGAGACCTCTAGCTGGCGAAATGGGAAACACACACAAATACACCCAACTTAACACCTTGCGCCGGACTGTATATTGTTTATGAAAAATAAATTTAAAAAAATATATATCTGCAAGATTAAAAAAAAAGAAAAAGAATGTTTTTTTTTTTTTGCAATAGATTTCAATAGTAAACAATAGAAATCAACATATCGACAGTCTCAAGCAAAAGTTATTTGTTACACTTTAAGATAGTCACAAAAAAATTTTTAATGTAAAAAATGCATCAGGCAGTCGATATACAAGTAGTAAGCATAAAAGTTACAAACATCGTTACTATGGTAACCACCATTGCCGACGGTTACCACCAGAAGCATGGTCGGACGGAATTTTGTTGCAAGGAATTACAAAAAGTAGTTGCGAAGAATTAACCAACAGAAATGAATCGTTAAAATATTATCAATTGTTTCTCACAATTTTACTTTACTCGATCGACAATCAATACAAATCATGACGTTTTTGGTTACGCACTGGTATGGCTTTCCGAACGGTATCCGATAATTCAGTGTCTATTAAAAAGATAAAACGAGTTAACAAATAAAAGCAAAAATTAGTTTACTAAAACTTGAAAAAAAAAACTTGAAACTTAAAAAAAAAATATTATAAAAATGACTGTTTAAATATTTTCTTAAGATACATCTACATTACACCCACTGTTCAGCTAAGGTTATGTTATTTCCTATATTAAGTCTATAAAGTCTCGATATTTTAGAATGCGTTCTGAGGTACAAAATAATTGGGAACCCTCACTGTACAGTGAGTGTGAAGTAGTTGTACAATGGGTGTAAAGTAGATGTATGTACTATTCTTACTACTACTACTACTACTACTACTACTACTACTACTACTACTACTACTACTACTACTACTACTACTACTACTACTACTACTACTACCTACTACTACAACTACTACTACTGCAACTACTACAAACAATATTCCTGCCACTACTACTACTAATACTATTTCTACTACTGCTGCTACTACTTTAATAAGGATAATTAAAAAAAAGTTATTTTGTAACTATCTTAAATTTTTAAAATTTTGTTTAAAATTTAAATTGACAATAATTTTTATTTTAACAGTAAGAATTAATAGAGTTATTCACGACACACTGAAACTTTTGGTTTTACATGGCAAATTTTTCATTTTAAGTTAAACTCCTATACCCTATTTATAAGTTATATTTTGAATTTACTTTTTTATGACAAGAAATTTCTGAAACAAGGCCTCGAAAATATTACTTCTGTCAAAACATTAAAAGAAATATAACTGAACAACTAAAATGAGACGCTGTAGAAGTATTTTTTAATGCAATTAACATTCAAGAAATATAACCTTTTAAGATTTAAGGTTTTAAAAATATTTGAATGTATCTGAATTGACTGGACTTTAAAAACAGAGCATTTTTTTTATCCTAAACCAACAAAATGATTTATTTGTTAAGCCAAATCTTTAACCTTTAACTTTTAATTTGTTTGTTAGCATTGAAATAGTAAAAGTTACTAAACAATGTTTTAAAATGTTTTATTATGCTGCAAAATGTTTCTTGATATTGTTTCATTTCAACCTTTTATATTTATTTTTATTGAAGCCAACTTGAATATGAATTTTCAGTTTGTATGATGAAATTTTAATGATGACAATAAATGAGTAATTATTGGAAAAAAAAAATTTTTTGACTTGAAAAAAAATCTCCAAGTTCATAAGTTTTAGTTACCAAATTAAAAACCATAATTCAAAATCTTATTAAAAACCATAATTCAAAATCTCATTAATTAAAAACCATAATTCAAGATCTTATCAACTAAAAACCAAAACTCAAAATATTATTAATTAAAAACCTTAATTCAAAATTAACTTCAGCGAAAAATATTTAAGTAATTTAACTTATTTCAAAAAATACCTATTTCTGCATAGATGATTTCTTCTACATGACCAGCCTCAGCAATTACCTCAGCCCTAAAAAATATTTTTTTAATTTTTAATACAAAGTATAATATACAATCTATAACTATATAAGAGAGGGTAATGAAGTAACTAATTTGGAAACTGCAACTTTGGATTTTTTGTATCTATAGAAACAGATAAAAGAATTATAATTTTTTGAATTGTAATCTTTAAGAAATTAAATTGATTTTCTTAAGATTCTTAAAAAAATAATAATAATAATAAATTGTGCAATGTAACGATAAAATAATAAAAACTTAAAAAATATAAAAACAATGTTCATAGAATTTAGGAACCCAATCAATATTAGTAGTATCATCTAGATTATTGGTCAGTAGTCATGTGAAATATAATGTTAAATGTGTTGTTGAATTTGTGCTGTTGGATACACTTAAAAAATAAAGGAGAGAGCAACAAAAAAAAAAAAAAAGAAGCTTTTTATCCACAAAAGTAAAAAGTGCAGAAAAAAGTTGTTTAAGTTTTCAAAAAAGTTTGAATATTTTAAGAACTGTTTCTAAAAAAAGGATTACATCTCAAAACAATGAGCTCAAGAGCTTTATCTCAAGAGTCACATGAGTCAAATAAAAAAGATTTGCAAATCCTAAAATCTCACTAAGAAAATCTGGAAATGGAAACATGTGATCAAAACCTAAAGTTTTTGTAAAAAATGCACAATCTTATTCACCTCCCAAGGTCAAGAAGGCCAATACTGTTAAGAACTTTTTTTTGTAACAGCCTTTTAACTTCTAAAAACTTCGACAAACAAGACTGTTGTGTGGAGAAACAAAATGAAATCATTATACCATGGATGTAGTGAGGATCAACTGGGAACTACTTGTTTATATCTCTACTGAGTGTTCTACCACTACAGCGTCCAGAGTTTGTCATTGAAAGTATTGTGCAAATTTATAAACTGAAATGATTTGATTTGTTTTTAATTAACTTTTAATAAACTGCTGAGTGCTTTTTATAAAAATTAAAAAAAAAAAAGAAACTTGTAAGTACCATGGATTGCAAACAGCACTGTATCCCCAAGCGATGTAGGATGCTGTCTCATCACGAGCTGGAGAACAAGTTGCTACATAGAGCTATAACCATAAAACAAAAACCATGACAAAATTTGTTAATAAAATCATTTAATATTTTTACATAAAATATATAAAGTATAGAAAAGTTACAGAAAAAAATTATGTAAAAAAATATAATGAAGTATCTTTTATATTAATAATATAAACAAAAACTAATTAAAAAGATTTGCAAAACCTGATGGTCCATAGCTCTAAAAAAAATATTACAAATATATATATATATATATATATATATATATATATATATACATATATATATATATATATATATATATATATATATATATATATGTATGTATGTATGTATGTATGTATGTATGTATGTATGTATGTATGTATGTATGTATGTATGTATGTATGTATGTGTGTGTATATGGGAGTGTGTATATTTATAAATATATATATATATAAATATATATATATATAAATATATATATATATAAATGTATATATATATATAAATATATATATATATATATATATATATATATATATATATATATATATATATATATATATATTGTGCCAAATAATAAAAAATACCCCATTGCTAATTGCACAGGCTAACAAGAGGCGGCCTGACAGCAATTTTAATGGCCTCATATGAATTAGTGCTTAAATTATTGGATATGATGATTGTTGTTAAAAATTCTTCTGAATCACATGTAAAAGATATTCATTTGTTGGTATTAGCAAAATTATCAAGTTAAAAATTAAAAAAATTATCAGTTAAGATAAGATAAGTGAACAAGTGATGATATTAGGATTTATTATTTTAGAATCAAAAAAAATTTATTTTTATAACTATATAGCTATTAAGGATTTTCATTTGTTAGTATTAGCAGAAAGGATAAGCTGTTTTTGATTTTCATTTGTATTAGCAGAAAAACCACATTACTAAGATTAGGTTTTAAGATTAGGTATTAAGATTTATTATTTTGGAATCGAAAGGAATTAATTTCTAGATTTATATACAGTAGCGGTCATAAGTATTTTACTATTATTTTTTTTAAACAATATTTAAACCATACTTTGTTTGTGGAGCTTACACCCATACAAATATAGTAGTTTTACACCAAAAAATGAAAAAATATCCCTATAGAAAAATTACCTAAACTTGTCAACTCAATATCTAAAAGATGGGCCTCTGTAATTACCTCAAAAGGCATGACCCTTGATAGTTACTTCATTTTTCGACTTTTTTTTTTCTTAAATATAACTGAAAGTAAAAATACTTTTGACCCGAGCAAAATTGAAAATAATTATTTAAAATAAAATAATGCAAAGCCCAAAAAAAATTTTATACTGTAGTAGAATGTCCTTAATGTACATATAATAAAACTTAAATAAATGACCTTCATCTACTGCCAATATATTTTTTTTTTTTATAAACTAGAAGTGTAAATACTTTTGAACGTTACTGTAGCTATTGGAAGGTCATTACTCAATATAGATTCATTAATAATTTACCTAAAACAGGTTGGACAGGGGAAGAAAAAGAAGAATTTTACATTATTCTTAGAAATATCTTGAAAAATAAAAGTAAATGACAAAGCTTATGGATCAAAAATGTGCACTTTAGTTTTTTGCATATAGATTTTTTGAGTGAGTACATGGTGGAAAAGGGTTTGGCTTTAGAAATATTGAAGAGGATATTTTGTTAGAATTGTCATATCATAGCAGAAAAGAGGAGATGTTACAAGTGGAAAGGGTTGGCTACTGCTTGGCTCAAAGCAATTAAAAACAAAATATATTTCATATTAGAATTAATAATATCATCAAGAGATAAAAAAAAATTACCTTGCTCTTTGAAGAAGTTGAAAGTGTTTTGGCCCAGTGGTCATATTAAAAGCAGCTGGATAAAGCAGTAGCTGGCAACCTAAAAATATTAGTACCGAAAACCTGAAAGTACTTAAACCTGAAAGTACTTGTAGATAATTTTTAATGATGTCAAAACAATGTTACCAAAAGAACTTAAATTAATATAAATTTATCAGATAAAACTAAAGTTACAATTGATTATTTATTAATTAAAAAATATAAAAATGCAGCAAAATACTATTTTTTAATTGAATCAAAATGTAAAAAATAGCATGTGGCTGTTTCTTCATCAATGATATTTTTTCTCAGCAAAAAGTCGATAAGTATATATTTTATATATATATAATATATATATATATATATATATATATATATATATATATATATATATATATATATATATATATAGTTTGTTGTATGTAAAGTTGGGTGGTATGGTAGTGGGTGGTATGTTTTGTCATCCCAATATCTTTAACTCTTTTTTACAATCTTTTATAATGTTAAGAAAAAATAAGGTATAAAGTGTGAAGTGTGAATTAAACTGCACATTATATAGTTACCATGTGAATAGCAATCATGTTTTTAGTTAATATTTTCCTGTTCATTACTTAATATTTTCCTGTTCATTACTTAATATTTACCTGTTCATTACTTAATATTTTCCTGTTTATTACTTAATATTTTTCAAGCTATTAGCAATTAATTTTGAGCAATTTAATTTGAGACAAATTTAAACAAGTGACATTTAAAAAAAAAAAATCTGTTTAAACTTAAAGATAATATTTGTAAGGCTCTTCATGTGAAAAAAAAACTTTGGTGAAAGAAATACCATAATACTATAGAAATTTTGACATATTGAAAAAAAAACTTTCAATATGTCCAAATAATATTACTCAACCGAAAATTTGAAAAAATGTATTGCTAAAAACTAGTTTTATCAGAAACTATAAGTTTTACTTAAAAAAAAAAATCAATAAACATAAAAATGGCAATAACTAGTTTGAGGACTAGGACTAGTTTAAGAATTGCTCTTTATATATATTCTGTAATTTGTAATATACTCTGATTTATATATACTCTGTAATTTGTAATATACTCTGATTTATATATACTCTGTAATTTGTAATATACTCTGATTTATATATACTCTGTAATTTGTAATATACTCTGTAATTTGTAATATACTCTGATTTATAAAATGCTAAAATTACACTTTTTCAAACAGAGGGAAAAAAAAAAGTTTGATTTTTGTCATAAAAAGTGTCATACATAGATCCTGGTTAAATTACTGTCAATGTATACACGGAAGCCCCTTTAAATGCTATTTTAGAATGACACCAATAATGCTATGCACAATAAAATGCGAAATAAATAATAAAATAAGTATATCATACTACTCATTTAATGTTTCACAATTCTTTTCAGGCCTTTTGTTCTTCGTTAAAAAATTTTGTTTTAAATATATTCACAAATTTACATTTTCATTTTTTGTCTCATCGATATTAAACAGAATCATAATCCATAATATCATAATTTTTGTCTTATATAAATCATAATACAAGGATTATCGATATAAATCAGAACACAAGTATTACCACACAAATTTATAACAGTACAACAATAGATGCTTATATCTCTCAGATTTCTTGAAACTTTTGCAAACATATAAGCAACTTCACCCACAATATATTTATTCAGACAGCATTCCATAAAATCTTTTATATTTTTTTTCTTTAACACCAAAATTGATCAACACATTAAGTATAATTAAGAAAATATAAACAAATAAAAATAATAAATAAAACATGATTAAACTAAAAATAAATCACATTTAGTTTTTTATTTTTATAGATTTAGTTTTTTATTTTTATAGAAAACTTATTCATAATTTAATTTAAATAATACTAACTGCTTTTTTAATTGTTTAGCAAGAAAAAAAAAATCAAATAACCAACCCATTTAAACTTTCAAAAAGTATATAATTAAAAAACAAACCTTCATCTGAGTATTTGGAAGACATTTCTGGAAACCGAATATCGTAGCATATCCCAAGTCCAACTTTCAAAGCATCTTTAAAGAAATTGAAATGCAATTTAATACACAAATAATTCAACATGTTGAATAATCTTTTTTTTAAGACACTTAATATATAATATATAAATATAATAAATATAATCAATATACAATATTAACTTGCACTTTGATGTCAGATGAGTTAGTAAAATTAAAAATGAAAAAAATTCAAACTTTTTATCACGCTTTACTTGATTATTTATTATGCAAAATAAGTATGCTAAGCTATCTACTATGAACCATAATAACTGCCAGGTTTAAAGTCTCCCAACATTTAACTTTTTTTGTTATTAAGAAATAACATAAACATTGTAGTTAGAAATAAAACTTTTACACATTTAGACTTTGTACATGGTTGGAATTACTGAAGTTATATTTCACATAATTTTAAAAAGAAACAAAATTTATTACACGCCTTAACCATTTTTTTGCTTTAACATTGGGACAAACAATTGTTCTAAACAATTTATAAGCATATTGATTTTAAAGACACTTGATTAAGACTACCACAATAACTTTTTTTGTCTGTAGTTTCAGCAAAAAAAAAATTTGTTTCTGAGTAGCAATTGTGACTTTTTATCCTCTAAAAATATTTTTCCTTTTCTATTTTGGTTATTAGGATACTTGAAACAACTTGTTCTGCTTTTGTTGATCCCAATCCAAATGCTGCATTACCTAAATATTCAGAATATCCCCACAAAAGTGAATTATGCCTAATGAATAATCGTGGAGTTTATAACATTAATTTATAATCATGAACTTTATAACAAATGCGACAAATAACAAATAAAATGGTTTGCTAAATTCTGATATTAGCTATTCCGAAAAAAAAAAAATTCATCAATTTAATGAAGCTGACTTTTTACCAATGCTTTTAAAACAAATGGCACATAAATTAACTTTTATTTGATAACACTTTAGTCATTGTGCACCAAAAAAGGTAATTTTATTGCACAAAAAAAAGGCAGTTTTTGAATGACAAACTGAAGTTATTTTGTTGAAAATGGAAATAAAAAATAAATCCATTTTTTTTGATTTTCATAATACTTCCACTTCACAGGAGGTTTTTACTAATCAAATACTTATTGTCATATAAGAAACTAAGTTTTTTTGTTTTGTTTTGTTTTGTTATTTACCTCCTCCAGGCCGAGAAGGCCACTACAAATGAGTAGACTACCTAATAGTGTTTATAACCCTCTCTTAATTCTATAACTCTGAAACACAAACCATGACGAACAAGGCCGCTGCGCAGAGAAACAAGTTGAGTATATATATATATATATATATATATATATATATATATATATATATATATATATATATATATATATATTAAAAAGTATATATATTAAAAAAAAGTGTGGATTTTTCAAACCTGGCGATTACTGAGATTTACTGGCATTCAGCATAAAAAAAGAACATCTATAAATATTTTTAACTAACAATAATAAGAAAAAGTACATTCAATTCACTCAAAATGGATTATGCAAGAAGAAAGATTTTATTTTAAAAATTATGTTGTAAAAGTAAATAACAGATTTAAAAACGAAGAACTAGATATAATAATAATCATTAATTTAGAATTTACAACCAATCATGAAAAATTTCTCTAGACATCAGAGATCATTAAAAGAGATTCAGATTTGCAAGATGTTTGAATTTAGAATTTTAGCATTTTAAAGATATTGTCATGCAAGACCTAAAGAAAAAACATGAAAAATTAAGTTTAAAAATTAATGTTTAAAAAAGGTTATGGGAGTACTGTGTAATACTTTATTGTATTCCCACCAATTTTACGGTGCACACACGGTTTGAAATAAAGAACTAAAACTATTACTTGTATTTCAATCAATTTGTTATAATTTTAAATTAATTTATAAATGATCAAATTTACATAATTTTTTTTATCCCTAAAAAACACATTTTTCAAACTTAAAAAAAACCTGTGAAATTATTTTTAATTCCAACTTTATTTTTCAACCCATTTCAAATTAGTTGCTCTAATAGCAATTTCTTTAACACAATGATCAACAATTGCAATTCAGCTGTCTTTACTCACATTTCAGAACTATTATTAAAATGAAATTGATTTTTATCTCTTGGTTTTGAACCTTTTTTCTATTGGATGTAGTGATCAACCGAAATTTTGTTACAGTATTGGTTTCCGCCGAAATTTCAATTTTAACCGATACCAAAATTTTGGTTTCTGTACTTTTTATGAATTGGGCAAAAATTTCAGTTGAAAAACATACTGAAAACTGAAAAAGGTTTTTAAGATTTTAAATTTTATCTAATTTAGAAAAATTTTTATTTTTGAGAACTTTCACAAAATATTTTGAAAATTTGCACTAAAGTTTTAAAAGTTACCAAAAATAACTTGAAAAATTCTTGTTTCACATAGAAAATCAAAATAGGTTGTTAACTTTTGCTATTAACTTACAACACCAACTTAAATCTGTTAAATCTCAATTAGTGAAACATGTGTAATTCTTACATAATACATGTATAAAAAAAGTATATAAAAATTTCTAATGAAATTAATCTTGACTAGCCGAAATGTCAGTATCGGTTTTGGTAAAATGTTTGCCGAAATGTCAGTTTTGGTTTCGGCACTGAACTAGAGTACCCGAAACTTTGGTTTAGGCTTTTTTTTCATTTCAATCTATCGTAATTGGATGTAACTTTCGGTTATTTTATGCTCATTTTTTCTGCTATCAAAGAAGTTGAATTAAATAGCATCTTTTATTTTTTCACCTAAACTTTTTCTTTTTAAGTGATAAACCTCATTTTATTGTGATCAATCAAAAATCAAATTTTTTTTTTTTAAATAGCTTATCTTGCAGAAGTGCCAAATTATAAGATATTTTGCAAATAATATATAATTTAATTATAAGATATTTTGCAAATAATATATAATTTAATTATAAGATATTTTGCAAATAATATAATAAGTGCCAAATTATAAGATATTTTGCAGCAATAGTGATTGCTGCTACTGTCAGATACTTCATAACTGTCAGATACTTCATAACTATCAGATACTTCATAGCTACTGCTAACATTAAGTGCCACTAGTCCAAAACTTTTAATTTTTATATTCAATCACACATTTTCAACCACGGAAAATAATGATGAAGATGATAATGATGATAAGGATGATTTTTGACATAAAGAATTCAACGCAAAAAAAAAGGCATTTTACTATGGGTTATGAAACTAATATACATTTATAATATATTATTCTATTCATTAGCTAGGCAAAACTGCCAATTTTTCAAAGTTCTAGCTAAGATTGCAGTAACCCCCACTACACAAACTGCATTTAGACTTAATATAGTTTATCCTAAACATTAACACAGTAACTGCACTGCACATACTGCATTTACACATAGCATGGTTTACTTACAACATTTAAGCTTAGTAGATGCGAAAGGCTGATGTGAAGCAACAAAAGTTGAATTTACATTTTTTTACGCTTTTATTTAATGGCTTTCTGCTAATTGTATTATTAATTTAATGGTTTTCTGCTAGTTGTATCGTTAATCCAATGGTTTTCTGCTAATTGTATTATTTAATTAATCCAATAGTTTTATGCTAATTGTATTATTAATCCAATGGTTTTATGCTAATTGTATTATGTAAACTTATTTTATACATGCAATGAGTGGTTAATTTAATATTTTTTCAAATCATTTAAAACATTTAGTAAAATAATAACTTAGTAAAAAGTTCTTGAAAGCGTGTTGAACAAGATAGCAATCCATTGTAAAACATAAAAATTACAGTACTAAGCTCAATGCACAGCAATAATTCATTGAAAATTAATTTTACAATTTTGACATTGAAATACTAAAAGAGTTGATGAACAAAAGAAAAGAATTTATAGCAAGAAGCAAATAACCTTTAAAATTGTAACCAAAAAAACAAAGGCTTTTATAAAATTACACTTATGATAAGCCTAACCCAAAAAATAGTAATATTCAAAGTTCTAAAGGTGTTACTGCACAAGAAAATGAATTTTTGCTTAATAAATCAGAGTACGCTCTTAACTTACAAAAGAGCATAAGAATAACCCAATAAAACCAAGATGATATACTATCAGTTTTAGATAAAAAGCGTGAAATTGTATGCCTAAATCACATAAACAAGAAGAGCAAACGGTTTAATATTGTGTATAAAAAGGAAAATAATTGTGACAAAATGAAATTAGTCCATTCAGTTAAACAAGTATCTTGTGAAAATGTTATCTGTTATTGTTGGAAAAAGTGTGGCCTGCATATTGATGGAGCAAGAAGTGTAAATTCAAACAAACTTGGGATTTTCAGTGGACTGAGAGTAGACATTATTTCTATGTGAGAAACTAGTCAAAATAAGAAGGGTTAAACATGATGATACAGAGAACAAAAACATTTCTATCAGATACCATCTAAAAGATGAGAGCGATGTACCACATAATAAATATATGAGCTTTTATCTTTAGCCTTAAGAAAATTAACCACAAATTTGTGCATAATTCTCACACCAGTACCCCTAAAAATGCCACAACTCCAGTTGTTGATAAAACAGGAAATCCGGCAATAAAAAACAAAAGACCTCATGACAAAATGATATATATAATATCACACTAAAGGAGCATGCTCTAAATGTGCAATACCTACCATGTAATGTTAGTTGTCCTTAAAAAAACTTGACTGTAATCACTGTTTGAAATTAATTAAAAATTAACTAAATATATACAATTAATTATTTATAGAAGCAATAGCAGTTTGCACAAATTTTTTGAGAAGAAAATGTCAGGAGTTGCTTTTGTGATGGCATGCAAAAAAAAATCATGCACCATGATTCGATACATTCTAAAATTTATATTTATTAAAGTTTTGATTATAATGCTTATCATAAAACATTTGCTCCAGTTGGCAATATAAAAATATAAACAATATAAAAACTTTAAAAAAAAAGTTAAATACAAAATTAAGACAAAGTTAGTATCAAATAAAACTTTTTTGCAAAATTCAACAAAAAATGTTAAGTTTACAAAACTCTGTAATATGAGAAACTGTTGATGATATTATAATAAATGTTGTTAATAATTCTGATTCTGATCTATTGATTAAAAAAGGAGTTTATGTTTTGTGAATTTATTGTAAATATTAAAAAAAAATTATTTAAAAAAAAATTATTGCCTAAACACAATTAGTGAGATTCAAAAAGAAATAGAGAGTGAGAGAGAAAAGAGAAATATGCTAAGTAAAAAGTATCATAGAGCTGTAAAAATAATTTCAGCAATTGATAATTCAATAAATAAAATTTATATCCTAATATTTTGTATAGATTTATGGAAAAAGCATCAACTGACAAAAAAAAAAATTTTTTTAATGGTCAACAAGATTTTTGATTGGTCAGCAAAGTATTTATTGTAATAAATAAACTATTTATGATATAAATTATAACAATGTATAAATTTACAACAAAACAAAATTTTTTTTACCAACATTAAATACTGTCAACTTGTTGCCGGGACTCAAAACATCTGATTCTTTAAACTTGATCCCCCCTGGAACATCAACATCAAACAAATGCACCTAAAACAAACTTAATTTAGTTTTTAAATTATTTTTAGATTTAAAAAATGTACATAAAACTAATAGTAGTTTTTATTTTATTTTATTTTAATTTTACGCAAAAATTTAATATTTATTAGAACTTTATTATTTTTTTTTCATTTGTTAATTTTTCGAAAGTTAAAATATTAAAACACTTGTTTTATAATTCTGATTTTTAAATTTATTCTTCTTTTAACTTAAGACAAAAAAAAACTTAAAAGTTTAAATAAGGAAGATTTTTTGTGTAACAAAAAATGACTTTCGTATTTATATTTTGACCAAATAACAAAAAATGACTTTTGTATAAATATTTTGGCCATATATTAAAAACAAAACATTAACAAAAATATTGTCTCGCTTTTAATTAGATTTCTTCTAATAAAGAAAAAAAAACATACATCTAGAATGGAATTTCTGCTTGCATAATTGAATATTTGCAAGAAACTGTTCAGATTAAAAACTAAATTTTTTATTCTTTTGAAGATAAAAATTTGCATTTTTACTGCAGGCAAGCAATATTTATGAATAATATAACAAATATCTTCTTGATCCATAGTTTAGTGATCAGGTTGCACTGAGTGCAAAAAAAGAAAAGGTTCATTAAACCAAGCTTCTGCATGTGGGCAAAGAATATAAACAAATATCTTCTTGATCCATAGTTTAGTGATCAGGGTGCACTGAGTGCAAAAAAAGAAAAGTTTCATTAAACCAAGCTTCTGCATGTGGGCAAAGAATATAAACAAATATCTTCTTGATCCATAGTTTAGTGATCAGGGTGCACTGAGTGCAAAAAAAGAAAAGGTTTATTAAACCAAGCTTCTGCATGTGGGCAATTATATGAATAAAAATTATTTATAATGAATTCTACTTTTTTACTCTGGATACTAACTGACCTTTGATCACTTTCTTTAACTCCTCAAATAACTTAATAATAGTAATAAATCATTAATATTATTAAATTAAAACCCAAAGATGATAAGATTATTCCACAAACAAGGACAAATAAGAAGTTTATAAAGAAACATAACTTTTTTTAGAAATTAGGAGTAAGCAAGATAAAGAGAGACAACTTTGTAATGGATTTGTATATGAAGTTTTTAGTCTCTACTAACTAAAACAATTACTAAAAGTAGAAAGTGAAAAGTAGAAAATCTAGAAGTAGAAAAATGAAAACACTTTAATAGAGTTTTCTACTAAAAGACTCAGTAAAAGTGCTGCCATTTATCAATATAGAAATATGAACAACATTGCAAAAATTATTTACAGTAAAAAACTGAGATTTTTTTACATTAAAAATTCAACAGCCATTTCAAGCCCAAAGCTGATACAGTAGAGAGGTCACACTTGAGATCAGCTAAGTGTTATAAGTAATCAAATGCAAGATTAATAAAGATCATTAATATAGATGAGAAACAATACATGGTCAAAGATAGCAACCCAAAAGTTACTAGAAACAAAGAAAAGTGTTTTACTTCATGTACAACTTTAATGTTCCAATTAGGTGGAAATGATTCAATGTATTTAAAAACTTTTACCAGATAAAAACCTTATGAAGAAGTCCAACATGTCAGACTTTATTGAAAGCTTTTGATAATTCAGGAGCAACACACTCACAGCCTCTATCTAATGCATAATGGAACCTTTTTCTCATTAAAGTTATAAGGTCAGCTATAGAACAAAATAATTGAGAGCAAAGATTGCCAGAGAATTATTAGACTCAAGATGAGATTTTAGATTTTGCCGATTTCGCAAAAATTAGATTTTGTTGATTTAAGATTTAAAGACCTTGCAAATAGAGACTGATTGAAAAATAGTTAGAGAGGTCAGAGTACTCTCCAGAGTTTTTAAAGATTGGAACCACAAATGCAATTTTTCAGTAGGCAAGAAAACAAGATTCCATACTCAATTCAATGTTTTTTGCACTTGTTGAACTGTTTAGAGAGTATTTATGAGAAAGTTCTGAAAAATCATTTTGTAAAACTATGGCTGGAATGTTGTCTGAAGCACAAGCTATAGATTTGTTTAATTTAAAATAACTTTCTAGCAATTAAAGCGAGGGTTTAACGTATTTTTCTGAGATGACGGGAAAGGCGAGGTCGTTAGATTTGAAATATAAATCAGAGGAAAAGTTTTTTGTCATTTCTTGGAAGAGGTAATAAGATCAGGCCTGTAAATTAGAGATGGAATATTAGATTTTACTGTTGAATATTTTTCAAAATTTTCATATTTTGAATTTTTGTATTTAGAACCTAATTTCTGAGATAAAACATAAGATTTAGTAACTTGGAAATAATGGATCTTTGCATCAGACACCACTTTTTGATTTCTTGCAATTATAAAAAGATGTGTGCTTTTATGAGAGTTGATCAAATGAATGTAAGAAAAAGATATGTATAGAAATAGTAGCTGCAACAGAGTGAGGTTTTGTTTAAAATTAACAAGGAATAATAGATTCCAAGCCTGCCTGAATCATTTGATCAAAAGTAAGATTGAAAAGAGTGAAATTTTGAAAAGGAGGAGAACAATAAAAAACAAATAGAAAATTAATTAAAATAAGTAAATAAAAAACAAAAAGAAAATGAAAAGGTGCTAAGGAAAAGCATATAAAAGAATTGTCAGAGGATCCAAACTTGATTTTGCAACAAATAGGAGAACTGATACATAAGTGTATGCCAAGGTCAAGCATGTGACTATTGAAGTCATTTTGGAATCAAAGAATAATAGCCATCAACTATCACCAAAAGCAATAAGATCTTGATAAACTTTTAAGAGAAAAGATTTTTATTAAAAGATTTAACTTAATTATAAAGAGTGCATGACACCCTAACAACAAGCTATGCAGTTATCTTAAAATCCACTAAACAACTTAAAGTCATAACAAATAATATATTATGTAGCCTCTACAATGCATATCAAAAGCTTTATCAAGCATACCACCCATGTGTAACACTCCACTGTTAATATCTAGATATTTTACAGCAGTTGATAAGAACAGTGTTTCTGAGAGAGAAGAATTTGAGAAAAAGTTTCATAGTAAGATTGAGATAACTCTTAAATTGAAGTTATTGAAACTATTGAATTAATTGAATAACTGATTAATGAAGATAATTAATTAAATTGAATTACTCAAAACTAGGATTTTTGGGAAGTATAAAAAACTACATTGTTAAAGTAATATAAATGCGCTGTTGCAGATACTACTTCAAACATTGACGAATGAAAGTCGTATAACAAATAGAAAGCTTTTATAAACAGAATCTTCCACAATTTTCAAATTTCAAGATCACTCTCGCAGCCCTGACCCCGAGCGCACTTAATAGCACTCGATGACAACATATTATAATTTTACGAGTGTGATAAAACACGCTTGGCAATTTTCTTCATCACAAGCCCTGTATGTATATATATATATATATATATATATATATATATATATATATATATATATATATATATATATATATATATATATATATTACATATAGTTCTAGAAAATAAGTCATTTATAGTAAACATAAAACAATGAAATTAATTTGAAAAATGTTTTACTTTTCGATGTTTAGCAACTAGATCTCCATTAGGCCCATAAACTAAAGATGTGTTGTATAAATGATCATTGTCTCTTTCAGGTATAGAACCTCCACATAAATATATGGAATGATCTTTGGCTATAGTAGATAGCATTTGACTGGTTTCACCAGGAATCATTTCAGCATATGATGGAAAGTGTTGTATCCCATAGGGAGAGTTAAAACACTCCTAAAATTTAAAGAAAATATTAAATAAGTTAGTTTTTTTAATAGTTTATTATTTTTATTACTAATATTGTTATAACTACTATTATTATTATTATTATTATTATCATTATTGTTATTGTTGTTGTTGTTATTATTGTTATTATTATTATTATTATTATTATTATCATTATTATTATTATTATTATTATTATTATTATTATTATTATTATTATTATTATTATTATTATTATTATTATTATATTATTACTATTACTATTATTAAATTTTTTATTATTACTTTTATGAAAAACCTGTTTTTTTAAATATTCATTCATTTAAACATTTTAAATATATTTAACTTTTTTTATATAAAGATTTTAAATACTCATTAATATTAAAATAAAGCTTGATTTGTGACTTATTATGAGTTAAACTTATTTAAACAAATTTATTCCAAACAAGTGGCTGCAAGCAACACTAAATAAGTTAGGAGTTTACAAAAAACAAAGAAGAGAGTTAACGAACAAAAAGGTTGACAAAAGACTTTAAAATGTATGAATCAAGAAAACATGGGATGATGGGAGAAGGTTGACAAAAGACTTTAAAATGTATGAATCAAGAAATGATTCAAGATGTTGGTAGAGAATTTCAAAGTACCAGTATCCGAGGAAATAAAACTGATTAAATAAAAATTTTTGAGCATGAGGAAAGAGTTACAGTAAAAGGATGCAAATTGGCTGAACGAAATGCAAGTCATACAAAAATGAGTTTTGGTTGATAAAACAAGTGATCATAGTTTGTTTTGAAAGTCAGTATGTTAGTATAGAAAAGTGATAATAATAAAAGGCTTTGGTGTTAAGCAAAACCTTTTTACAATTGTTTCTAGCAATAGTAAAAACTGAGAGAGGGTTGTAACAACAACTAAAGAAGCCTCCTTGACTGTAGTGGTCTTCCCGACCTTAGGGAGGTGAATTAACACTAAAAAAAAAAAAGCTCTCTTCATACGATGTATAAGGTAATATCTTTAAGATTATTGAATCCTTCCTTATCAATTGCGTGTAAATTTTAAAATCAACCAAATAAAAATTTTTATTGGTTAATTTTAAAATTAACATGTGTTTGTAAGGCCCTTTAGTAACATTTTAGAGATGCACAACATTTCTTATAATGCACATATTTCTTTAAGTTCCTGAAATTTTTTGTTTTTTGAATTTATATTTGAATTTCCACTATATTTTTTCTAGATGATTTTACTTCAATTAAAATTTGGAATTACTTATTTTGTTTGAACAAAGAATTCTGCTTGAACAAAGAATGAATCATAAAAGTTATAAGTGTGTTTTAAAAGTAATAACACTATTATAGTCTTAATGTAATTCAGTTAGTGACTAGAGTGCTATTAGAGTGCTTTTGTAGACATGTTTATTGTTTTGTTTTTTACAACTTTTTCGCTGACAAATTTAAGTTAATTTGCCTGTTAATTCAACCCTTTTCATATATCAAATCCATTACAAAATTTGCATATGCTAAGGTAAATGGTATAAGGTATATGGTATAAGGTATATGGTATAAGGTATATGGTATAAGGTATATGGTATAAGGTATATGGTATAAGGTATATGGTATAAGGTATATGGTATAAGGTGTATGGTATAAGGTATATGGTATAAGGTATATGGTATAAGGTATATGGTATAAGGTATATGGTATAAGGTATATGGTATAAGGTATATGGTATAAGGTATATGGTATAAGGTATATGGTATAAGGTATATGGTATAAGGTATATGTATCTCTTTATCGTGCCAGCCACGTGTCTGACCAAAAATGCATTACTGTGCATGATGCATAGGAGCATGATAATGAATTTCTAGGTTTCAGTGAACCATGCATATAAAGTAAAAAATATTTAGGTATCAGCAAAAAGTTAGAGAATGAAGTAGCACAATATTGAAAGAGTGTAAAATAAACATGCTGAATCATAAGTATTGGAGAAGTAGGATAATAGGAAACTGCCCAAGCTCTGCAAACATTAAAAACAATAAAATGGTTTATTTATTATATTACTTATATATTATCATATTATGCGTAAATTAGGAAAAGAATAAAATGAAGTGATTAAATTAACAAACTTTAAAACTTTCTTGATGCAAGCAGGTTGTTCTTTACTGATTGTAAACTTTTCAAAATATGTTATAATGTATAAAAATGTATGTAATTAGTGTAAATAACTGTATTATATATAAACTATTGTTGTGTTGCGACAGAAGGAACGTTATGGGTGCGTCATTTATTACATTGTATATAACGTTTATAATGTTTATTATACCCTCGGGGGTATTTGCAAATGTATTTATATTGAGTAAAGATATTCACGAACAGGGTGAGAAAAACAAACATAGAATTAATATTACAATGTAATAATGCATTTCCATCGCGTTTTTAAATTTTTGCCTTTTTGTTTACATTCATATTCAATAATGATTCTAACTGCAAATGATAATAGTTAATTTATCTTTACAGGGCCACAAACAATTTTAAATTAATAAAACAGAAATTTATGTTCATATATTATCAGAACTATATAAATATTATTTACGCAATATGTTATTATATATTAACGTTATATTAAATTAGACAAATATGCATTCACAAGTTATTATTAAAATTTGAATATTGAAATATTTAACCGGAAGACAAATCAATCGAGCATTCTTTGATGCTGCTTGTTTTATGAGTTCTTGAGCATGTGCAATATTCTTTGCCTTATCAGTTCCTACTTTCATTTGAATCATTGCTACCTTTATTTCTAAAAACCATTAAAAACAATTCCTTTTAAAAACTAATCACATTTTTATCAAATTGTCAACAGATTTTACAACATTTTTTTTGTGATTTTTTACACATAATTACTGAAAAGTAACTGCAAAAATTTTAGAGGAATTGTAATTACAGTAATAAACTATTGTTTCAATCATTTTATTGTGAGGTTAAAATCACTTAAAATCATTTAAAAAAAAACTTATAAACTTACTATGCATTGCCTTCATGCTTGGAATTCAGAAAAGTTTACACTTATAAAATCTCAGTCAAAAAAATTTGTACTTTCAAACAACAAGTTGTAAAATAATTTTCGAAGATTGCTTTATGAGAAAGGATTTCCGAACTGTCTTGGGGACTGTTCATATGGATAAAAAGCATACCGGTGTGAATTTTAATTCTTGTTTACAAACTAAATGGGTATAGAACATTTCAATCGTTCGAGACATTTTTAAGTCCCGCGATAACTGTTTACATACTTGGTCGAACAAATCAAACTTAAAAATAGACAATATGACGATCGAATTTCATAACAAAGTTGTCTAATCTAAACAAAGTAGAGTTCCTAAAATAATGCTTATCCCATTTGACAGGAGTCTCGATCATTTGTTATTAGAATTTTCCTGTTTAAAAATGTAATAATGCAAACATTGCAAATCACATACTGTAAATATTTTTACAAAGTCAAAGTATAAAACAAAACAAAATTAGTCAAATATTTGAAAAAAGGAAAAAATATCATTCGGAATATTTTCTTCAAAGTGTTTGCTTGAAAATATTTCTTTTGTATTCCACCATTCTATTGAGGGTTTCAAAGCTCTCACAATATTTATTGGGATTTTTTCATTCAAAACCTCCTTGGAAATTATCTTTTTAACGCTTTTTAAATTTATAAAACTTGTTCCACTACTACGTCATACCTGCTCGACATCATCAACAATAGAGTTTTATTTGGGATCGTTCAGTTGAGATCCAATAATATCATACGTTGTCTTGTGGTTCAAAAGACAAATAAATAAGTTCATCATGTTTTTTGTATGTATTTAGATATGTCTTAAATTTTAATTTTGTGATTTCAATGCAATCTTTACAATATTGGCTAGCTTTTGCATTGTTACGTCATCATTTTTATAAAGTTACAAACCGTAAATTAATGTAAGTACTGCCAAGATTTGATATAAATGAGTAGATATTGATAGAAATGAATAGATCTTGAATGGGCTGATCCGAATCCAGATCTAATAAGAGTTTGGGTTGCTGCTCGTTAATTTAATACTTTATCTGCAAGGTTTACTCGGTGAAGTGAGGCAAAAGCAGAATGTTATGTATCCCATGTAAAATCCAAGAGTTAATGTTGCCCCAATGTTGCCCGAGTGGCCTTTTTTGTAATTTTAGAAAACGGATATTATGGGATACATAATAAAGTCAGATTTTTTATTTTGACGTTTTAACTGATTCATAAGGAATCTTGGTTTTGTAATTGAGTTTTTATTTAACTATACTTTATAAAGATAAAACATCGACTTTTTTTTTCGTTAAAAGCAAACAGTTTAATTCAACAGCACTGATATATAATAGTGCATGCATAGTAGTATTTTTATGCTTTATTTGTTTTTATTTTTTAACTTTTTTTATTTTGAACAGTAAAAATATTTAACGAACATAAACAATAAGCGTATTAATAGTATTAATTATATAAACAAGTTTGTTTACATTTCGCTTTAGAGGTTATCTACCTGGCTGTACTACACATTCCAGAACCCTTTGCGGTCCTAATCACACAACTTTAATGTAAATTTTGTCGAGTCGGACAACATTGATCTTGGTAGTCCAGAGATAAGATCCCGCTAAGGTGGGAATAATTTAGTTTTTTTTTTTCCATAAAATTTGAGCTCTATTTCATGAAACGATTTCTTTTTTTTTTTTTTTTTACGTTATTCTGGCGCCCCAGGAAGACCTAACAGTCTTGTCAAAGACTGATTAACTAATAAGTTGACTGAGTAACTAATAAGTAAAAAACTAATAAGTTCTCTCTTTCCTTACCGTAACGCAAAAATATGTCCAGAGTTCGTTTCGAACCTTGATCTCATGCTTCTTAAGCAAGCGTTCCAATAACTGCGCCACGGTCGCAAACTGATGTTTAGATTTTGCAGGCAAGACTTCGATAGTTTTTTTTAACCCGATATTTTTCTAATAGATATTAACACCCCATTTGTTTAACTTAAAACCATGACAAATATATACAAAACTGAAAAAGTTAATAAAGTCTGACATCTACAATTGTTTGACTCTATAACATTGACTTTAAACAATTTTCATTCCCATTTCAAATTTTAGCATATTTTCTGTTGGCTTTTAACTTTTAATTTTTCTGACCAGACTAATGAAAGTCGAATATTTTATTTTTTTCGAAATTAACAACAAAAAAATATGCGCACGATATAAGTTCAGACTTCGATCGCCTATTTAGTGATACTATTGCATCTCTTAACTTGGATCGTTATGCAAAAATTCAACGGATTTCTAATTCTTTTTTAATTTTCTTTATCAACTTAGTATAAAGCATAAGTAATCATATAAAACTAAATATAATATTCGCCTTATTGCACACTGGTTAAATTTACTTTTTTTAAATTGAACTGTTTTTTTTTTTGGGGTCCTTTTGGCAAAAATTTTGTTTAACTGACACTTTTAATGGTACATAAATACATATAAGACTATATAAAAAACTCAAAAAACTTCAATTAAAATTTTAAGCTTTAAATGTTCGAAATATAATAAAACAGCTTTGCGTCAAGTATAAACCAACTATAGTTGGTTTATATATTTAGCTATAGCTAAGGGGGCATCGATAAAGTACGTATGCAGTAAAACCACTAACTTTGGATCCCCATCCTTCCTTGTACGCAGCTGTATATCCTCCAACTATAAAAGACACACGCAAAAAATAAAAATAATATATATATGTATATACATTATATATATATATATATATATATATATATATATATATATATATATATATAATATATATATATATATATATATATATATATATACATATATATATATATATATATATATATATATATATTATATATATATATATATATATATATATATATATATATATATATATATATATTTAAAAATAAATAAGATAATATATATATATAAAAATATGATAATATATATATATATATATATATATATATATATATATATATATATATATATATATATATATATATATATATATACATAATATATATATATATATATATATATATATAAATAAATATGATAATATATATATATATATATATATATATATATATATATATATATATATATATATATATATATATATATGCATAATCATTATATTTTCTTTTAAGAGTTTTATTTTTTTTAAGAGTTTCTTTTAAGAGTTTTATTTTTTTTTAAATGAGGTTCTTCGTAGTTTTATGTACTTATTAAGATTTATAAGTTTGTTTTGCGTAATTGATGTTACGTTAATTAAATTAAAGATCCTAATATCTTAATCATCTTACATAATATTTTCAAAAAAGTTCCAACGAATCATTTTATAAATTAAAAGTGAGAACAAATGTATAGCATTTTTCTAACAAACCAACAAGACCACGCATGAAAGGTTTGTTTGGTTAATGTAAAATATTTACATGTTAAACAAATTTCAATCCAATTTGCAACGCCTCTGCGACATTTCTTCTTTAAAAACAACTACTTAACAATGCAGCAGTAGTTTTTTTAACAAGTGTTGCTAATCTGAATTTGACAACTTGTTTTTATTTCCAAGATAACCTGTAAAACTAATTCCCTAGCTTTTTCAAGATCCCGTTTAATAATTTTTGATAAATGTTAGGATATAAATTGCTTGTAATGTAACCTGCTGGACATCAACTTTGTCTCTAACAATTTCCAATAAAATAGAAAGAAAAAAATAATATACATTTATATATTTTTTTGCATCAGCAACTTATTTATAAGGTATTTTTTTATTTATTTATTTATTTTTCATTAAGTATACTTTAAGTAAATTAATGGGGTAGTGGTGTAGTCATAGAGCCCTTGCTTCATAAGTTTCGCGTTTGATCTCCCCCATGTCCCTGGTAATACAGCGCTCAACTTGTTTCTCTGTGCAAAGAGAAGGTTTGTGTTTCGAATTTAAATAATTTAGAGAGGGTTGTAACCACAATAAAGTACTACTTGACTGTTGTAGCCCCCTCGGCTTTAGAGAGGTGAAAAAAAAAATCTGTTCTATTATTAAAGTATATTTATCGTTTCCGCGAAGCGCTTTTTTCAAAAAAATGAATTGGTAATTTTTTTGGACCTTTAGAGTATCTAATTTTACAGTTTATAACAACAAAATTATTAGCAATTTTGTTAGTAAAACTAAATTATTCATTATTCGAAACTTGAATGGAATATAATGATCATCAGTAACCATCAGTAAGAATATAATTAGATTTGTTTTTTACATTTTATAAAAGCTTTTAGATAATAATGGTCATAACCACTTTAGTTTATGGCAAATATTTATCAACCTTTTTAAACATAAAAAAAAAGGCCTCTTTATCTGTTTGACACAAAATTTAATAAATCAGGTTGCGCTATTATATTAGGCTCACTTAGGTTCACGTTATCTTTTGAAAAAGATATTTTTCCTAAATTAGTTTTTCTTTTAAAAAACTCAAAAGAAAAGTTAAAGGATAAAACCGATCTAAATAAGAAAGTGAATGCTACCGTAATACCAATCGACACCTGGTTATCTAGTTAGATGAGTGTGTGGTGGAATATGTACTAGTAAGCTAACTATTGTATATCCCAGCACACACTCTAAGATCCCAAGACAAGAATCCTTTTTAAGAAAGAGAAATAAAAGCGTTTTTTTATTGAAATAGTGTTTCCCTATTTTTGAACTAAATCGCTTTTAAAGATTTTTTTTTTGTTTTTTTTGTTTGTTTGTTTATTCACTTGCCCAAGGCCAAGAAGGTCACTACAGACGAGGAGGCTACTTAATTGTGGTTATAACCCTCTCTCAATTCTATAACTCCGAAACACGAACCTTGACGAACAAGGCCGCTGCGCGAAGAAACAAATCGAGCGCGGTACTGCTAGGGACGTGGTGGGGATTGAACTCAGAACCTCTTGCTTATGAAGCGAGTGCTCTACCACTACACCACTACCGCATTACTTTTAGAGAATTAACGCTTTGAAAAATAACAATATAATTTTATATTATTGGCATATTTTATAAAATTATTTTTAAATTTTTCATTTTTTCCTAATAAAATCTAAAGAAAATGTAAAAACTAATTCACAAATTATGTCAAGTCTAAAAATATTGTTTCACTTAAAAATGTTTACTCATTTTAAATATAAAAAAAATAATTTTAAATATCATTTTAAATACATGAAAATCATTTTAAAAATTAAAAGATCATTTTAAATATATAAAAGTATATTTAGGCTCTACCATATACGCATCGTCAACTAAAATAGGAGTATCTTATTAAGTTAAGATTTAAAGGTAATTACATTTGTGTCAATAAATACGGATAAATATTAACAAATATTAGTTGGAAACTTTTGTCGAAAGAGACCGCTCATTGGTGGTTTCTTGTCACCTCTATAAGTTGATTATGTTTTAGTGCAATATCTCCATAAGTTTTAGTGCAATATCTAAAAATCAAATTTAACTTGTTATTAAGAATTTAAATATTTTCGCTAACGCAGTGTAGATGATAAATTTTTTTTTTTTTTTACAATAATAATCTTGACACCACAAGCTTTCCATAGATACCAAAACACTAATTTAATTGAAATATTTTGCCCGAAATTTTTTTTTACATTTTTAAATATGCATCGCTATAACATTAAATTATAAGTAAGAAAATTTTCAATACGTAAAAATGATTTGTTTATTTAAATAAAAAAATACAAATAAATAAACAATTGGTGGATGTCTCAATTCCTTTCAACATCATTTTTCTTTCACGTATTTTAGATCAGCTCATGAATCGCAATGTCTTTATTTTCAGCTATCATTTCCAAAATTAATTAAAATTAATAGTAAAAAAATATTCATTAAAAAAGGGTATAACCCGTAAGAATATAAAGGGTATAAAAGGATTTAACATGAGTGGTTTCATAATTCATAATAACCCAAGTTATAATTTTGTTCTATATAGAATAAAAAATTTAATTTTTTTTATTTATTTAAAGTTTCATAGAAATTACCATAAAATGAGGTAAAAATTTATTGGTTTAGAACAGATTAGTCATTTTGGTTTAGCAAAGGCAAGTTACCAAGTACAAAAAAAAATTACTTAAATATATATATACCATGTTGTAATTGAAAGTACAAGAAATTCGTAAACTTTTAAAACTTATTTCCTGACTCATTCTGTCTGGTTAACTGTATTTCGCATTTTTCAGGCAAACTGCAAATCCAAGGCAGTTAGCGAACTTTTTATAAAACTTCATACACCTTATATAATAAAAACCTTAAGTAAATGCCAAATAAACAATGTTTACCTTTATATAGATCTTATTTCTAGAATCCTTTAAAATATTGTGACGATTTGGTTGAGAGAAAACGAATATAAGTTCAGCCAAAATTAGGTACGGTTTGAGTTATGTTGAGTTAACTGATTTGCATGGGAAACCATTATTGTTATTCTGAATTGTTTATTAAAATCATAAGCACTTATTATACTTATTACTAATTATTATTATAACTATATTTAATTATAATTATAATTATTCCTTTTTACTTATTATAAGTAGTTTATACTATTACTTGTTATAACTTATTTATACTTATAAGAAACATTTGGCTTGCAAAATTTTAAGGTATTGTTTTTGAAGATATTGATGACTTCTTGATAAAGAACAACAACAAAATACAGATACGTGCCAATCTTTAAACTGCGGTTAAGAGATTGTCTTTGATACAAGAAATAGATTTATTTGGTGTGATAACCAAATGATCTGCATTTATAGCGGTACTTTTAAGCTACCTATTATGCGCCAGGAGTTAAACGTCATTAATGATAAAATAGTAAATTTTTTTTTTAAATTTTTTGTTTTAGGTACCCCAATAAGATCTAATGGTCTAGTCATGAGTACCACTGAAAAGCATTAAACTAAGAAGTTTAGGCCTCCTTTCTTACCATTAGCGCAAAATATTCCTAGATCTCGCTTCGAACCCTGATTCTCTTCCTCCTATAGCACTAGCTACCTTAATTTGTTTATACTGAATATTCTTGAAATCTTATATAAAAAGTACCCCTAATTGTTTGCCAATTATTTATATGTGAGTGTGTGCATTCACTTTTTATCTTTTTTTTTGTTATTTATATGTTTTTGTTCTTTTTTTTTATTAATTTAAAAATTTTTTTTTTTCTTAATTAATCTCAATCTGACAAAAGAAATTAAAAAATAATAAAGAAATAGAGGATAAAAAATAAACTTTTTTTTTTAATTTTTTTTATTTATTTACTTTTTTCTTACTTTCTTTATTTAAAATATAATTTTCAAGAAAATTTAATTAATATTTAGAAGATTTTGTTTTATCTTACAAGGTTTTTAAAAGCTATGTATGGTATATATTATTTAAATGCTGTGTATTACGGGGCTTAGTGATCAGACAACTATAGTCTTCTTTTTGCTCCTGTAAATTTTTATTTATTTATTAGTTATTTTAATTATTGTCAAAAGGCGAAATATATATTTAACATAACGACTGCACTACGGATGCTAATTTATAAGTATTTTAGCGTTATTTTATTGGCGAAAACGGTTGGGCTAATTTTTACTGGCCCGAGTTAATACGCGTGCAGAATTTATTTTGCTTTTAAATAGAGAAAAAATCGTACCGCATGGTCTTTTTTAACTGGCCCTTTAAAGCATGCTTTACATCACTAAATTTAATTCTTTTATCCAACATTTTTAATTTTCGAATTAAAAGATATGAAGCACTTACTTCTGGAAAAAGTCAGAAGTTATGTTGACCCCATAATGTACAGTGATAATAGGAAATTTAATAATATTAAAGAGTAAACATTTTATTTATAGATTGTGACTATCAATGGTTTTTTTTTTAATTACACCCTTAACAAATGTATAATAGTTACAATGAACACAGAGTGTGACTTTAGGGGCTCCTCAAGGTTTTATCCTTTGCCCTATACTTTTTTAAATTTACATTAATGATTAAGAAATTCACACATCTAAGGTGTCATTGTTGGTTGATGATTCTACCATTTAATCTTGTTTTGAAAAGAAGCCAACGCTCTCTGATTTCTCGGAGGAGCATTTGAGCTTGAAAAATATCACTTCTGCCACAAAATGGCTCTCAGTGCCTGGTGAACTATAACTCAATTTTTTTCAAAAAAAAAAAAACTCAATTTGTTTTGGCTAATTGTTATCGTAACAATCTTGATCTTCCTATATTCATGAACGGTAATGTACTCGATGAGTCAACTACTCTTTGTTTTTTAGGATTAACTCTTACTTCTAATCTTTTTTGGAAACCATATATCAAGTCTATTGCAAAGTTAGCATCTGCTAAGGTTGCATCTCGTTATCGTGGTTGCCATTTTTTTACTCAGGATTCTTTTGTTTATCTATATAAATTTCTAATCCGTCCTTGTATTGAATACTCTTGCCATATCTGGAGCGGATCTTCGAACTATAACTTTTCTCTTCTAGACGAGGTGCAAAAACGCGTTCTAAACATACTTGGACTTGCTCTTGCAGTTAACCTCCAAACATTTTCAATTTGTTGTAATGATGTTTCTCTTTTTTTAAAAAAAAAATACTATAATAGGCACTGCTCTGAGGAGCTAGCGTCTCTTGTGCCATCTACTAAAATTCATTCTTGTTTTACTCGTCATTCAATTATGTCTCATCCTTTAACTGAGACAATACCTAAATGCTTCAAAAACTCATTTTCGTCTTATTTTTTTCTTCGAACATCAGTTCTTAAGAACTTGCTCCCTTTATCTTGTTTTCTGATTCATATAATTTGCAATCTTTTCTAATGATCTTGCAATCTTGCTCTATAAATTTTATCTTTTCTTTTCCAGTAACTTACAACTTTAATAGTGATTGCTTGCAGCCTTGTTGGAAGTGAAGAAGTTTAAAAGAAAAAAAAAGTTTTGTCACAAAAATAACTTTCTATTAAGCAACCAGTTGTAACCGGAGTTTTTCTGTGTAGTTTTTTCTGTATAGTTTTAGCTAACTAATTTCATTTGTATATATTTACTTTAACAAAAAAATTACATTTGTATTTTACCTGATGATTGCAATAGCAGGAGACTTAAAGTTGTGAAAATGACGTAGTTTTATTTTCTAGTATATATATATATATATATATATATATATATATATATATATATATATATATATATATATATATATATATATATATATATATATATATATATATATATATATATATATATATATATATATATATATACACACAAACTAATTTTAAACACCAGATAACACAAATTCTCTCAATGCTATATAATTTATTTAAAATTTTCGCCGGATTAAAGGCACCGGCATCATCAGCATATAATATAATATAATTACTAAAACTGTGACCGTTATATAACAAAAAAAAATTTTAAACGTTTTTTGACGTCATTTTTATAATGGCTTCTTTTACATAAGTATGAAAAAAAATGAAGTCCAAAAATTTGTTTTAACATATTGTCCATTGACCAAATTTATACTACCGTATATTGGAGAACATTGATGTTTTTGTATCTCCAAGGGTTTACGGACTTTTCTTTCAAGTGTTTTTATCCTCAACTTTAAGTGTTTCTGCCTTATCCCATTCAATATCATTCAATATATTGCTTTATATTTATAATATCCCATTCAATATCATTCAATATATTGCTTTATATTTAAATGTAAGATAAACTTAGCTCCAATACCTTTTCAAAATTTATATGCAATAAAGCCCAAAAACAAATATGATCTAAGAAATGACAATTTTATTTATCAACATTATTCGCATACAAATTTTGGAAGTTCTCTTATATCTTATCGCGGAGCTTATTTGTGGAACCAAATAGTTTTAAAAAATTTTGATTTTTCCCAAAGTTGGAATTTTTCTTCTTTCAAAAACAAACTGAAAAAAGTTATTTTCTCAATAGAAAAAATTTTTGAGTTCTTCTGATCTCGTTTCTCTTTTATAAGTGTTTCTAAATGTAATTTAAAATATTTCTTTTTATTTTTTATTGTTTTTTTAATCGATATTTTATTTGTATGAAGGTTTTCATAAAAGCGGTATTTACTTATTTAAAATATTTGATTTTATTTTTTATTGTTTTGTTAAACGGTGTTTTATAATTGAGGTTATTTTATTTGTATGAAGGTTTTCTTAGACGGTATTTACTTTTTATTTTATATTTTTTTGAAACAATTGGTTTATAACTTTTGTATTGTTAAACGGTTCTCGGTGACAGGATCTTATGATCCTTTCGAGTTTCCGTGTTCTTCATATATTATGTACCAACGACACTTTTACCAGAGAATATTGTTAAATGAACAAAAAAAAAAAAAAAAAAAATATCCTCATCGAAATTTACTCTATGCAAAGCTAATGCAGACTGGTTTAACTTGACTTCAGTCAAAAATTTTTGGTGTTGTTGAACCCTTGTTCGGATTTGAAGTTTTGATTCACCGACATGCACTGTGAAACATTTGCACTTAATTAAATAGGTTCCAGGTTGGCTGTTGCGTGGTAATTTTAATTTATTTCTAGACTTTAATTGCGTTTTTAGGTTAGCATTTGATTTAAAAACAGTTCTGTAACCAGCTTTTCTGAATATTCTTCTAAGTCTGGGAGATATTATTGGTATCCATGGAAAAGAGATAGTAGGAAGGTTATTAGAGTTTGATATAATTTCATTTTTATTTGCTAAACGTTTTTTTTGAACGTAATAATAAATTAAACAACTACTTATATACAATTTTATAAATTTTGAGTTGTGGATAACCTTTTTTGAAAACTTATCAGAACTCTTTTGTTTTGTTAGTATTGGGCATTATTTAAATGATACCTATTTTAATTTATTTTATCGCCGCTTTTTATCAAGTCCCTACCCCTTTGTTAAAACTTGTAATTTGTGGTTATTTACAATAAAAAGTAAATTATTTATTATTACTTTGTCAAAAGTACAGTTGGGTCAATTACAATACATTTTTTTCAATAGTGCAATAGGGTAGGGGAGACTTGGGCTAGTTGATTCAGTTTTTACTCTATGAGCTCTGTAGCCCTAACGGCACATTTTTTCGGAAATATTAGAGTGTAGTCTTAAAGAGTATGAATTTGGATAACTTATAAAAATTGCATTCATTAAAAAAAAAAAATTCTTAGGGTTTTCCCAGGCCCTCAAAAAAATAAAATTGCGCCAACTTACCCCACCACGGCGGTGTAAGTTGCTTATACTCAAGGGGTAAGTTGACTCCAGTAATAAAAATTAAAGTTAAAGGTCCTATTTATATGTATTCCATTAATATTTTAACCCCCAACCCTTTTTTTAAAAAGGAATCATAACTGAAATATACTTTTATTAATATCATTAAACTTTTGGATCAAGTCATTGTAAATTTTAAGCAAGAGTAGATATGATTAAAAAGTATAAAGTAAAAACAAAACAGTGTTCCCAATTTATGGTCATGCAATAAGAATTAAAACGTATATTGTTTTATTATATGCATATTTTCAACTAATTGAGTTTCAACTCGGCTAGGAGCAATTATTGCAAATAAAACGCAAAGAGTTTCCGATTATGCATGACTCGTGAGCCCAAAGATGATTTTAGGTGCATTGAACCCAGACTTGTTTACTTTTAGAAAACATTCCAACACAAATCAAACAAAAGCACTCCTTTCCTACAGAGCTATTTGAACGATTCAAACTTTTTTCCATTAAGTTACTTCCTTTACTATTTGATCTTTTACTCATCTTAATATTATATTTATTTAACTTTTTTGCTTGTTTTCTCACTTCTTTGCTAACTTTTTCTTTTTAGCTTATTCTTTTTCTATTTTTAAAACATTCGTATTTGGTAAATCTGTAAGAATTGATGTGGTTCTATTTCTTTTATTAACCCTAACTCTTTTTCTTGGTTCTGCTTTTTTGAATGGTTATAAATCTTCAGGTGATAGAACTACAGTTGACTCTGTAGATGCGCTGCTTGAGTATGAAATATTATGATGTAGTTTTGTATCTTTTGAGCAACCAGCTTCTAACATGTCATTCTCTAATATTGTAAAGTCAACATCATTTATTACTTATATTTAGCGCTGTATATTCCACATCACAGTCTTGTTTCGGAGTTGGTCTATCTGTGGTATAGGCTGGCATAAAATCGTGTTCACTAAAAATGTTATCATTTAGTGGGAAAACTCCTGTTTTTGCAAAAACCAGCCTTGATATTATTAATGGAAATGAGTAAACCAGGGTGCACTGTCTTCCATGCATTGCAAGCTGTCTTGTATATTTTTTAAAAGAAGTGTATTTCACAAACTTCAACCTCTATATCGAAGTGTATTTGGATTTTTAAAAAAAATCCAAATACACTTCGATATAGAGGTTGAAGTTTGTGGCCGCAATGAGGAGGAAATGAACAAACCGATACCCTATTTTATTCAAAGTAATCCAAAGCCTCTTCTGAAAGATGAGAGTCACGATTGTCTAATAGCAACAAAACGGGTTGTTCTTTTGTACTTCTGGCATATTTGACAAAAACAATGGGAAAACTGCAAAAATTGAACCTCGGTCATCCAAGCAGATGGGTTTGCTGCACCTGCGCTTCCATTTGAAGCACCATTTAAAAAATAGCTTTTAAATTTCACTCGAGGAAATATGAAAAATGGAAGAATTGAATTTCCCCAGGCAAAAAAAGTAACTCCCACAGTTACTAAATTGCATCTTTCAGCCGAAGTAATATGACCAGTTTGTTTAAAACCTTTTCTTGCAACAGTTTGATCTGGAGTTTAAACTGTGGTAATACCAGTTTCATCCATATTCCAAATATCTCCACTTTCCAACTTTAAACGTTTAAGAACAGTTTGTAAGTTGTTGCAAAACTTTTGAACATTTGTTGGATTAAAGCTGTAAACACGTGCTTGACTTGTTGCCTCAAATTTCCTTATTGACAGTTTTTTATGCCTTTTGAGGTAAGCACTGAATCAGTCCTCTCCAGCTGCTTCATTTGCACTCCAATTATGAGGCTTTTTTTTGCTATTTGCTATTCCATACTGATAAGCTTGTTTCCTCACTTCCTTAGGATAAAGTCCATATCAAATATCAGAAACTTTAGTCACATATTGTTCTAACAAATCTTCTTGTAAATCAGTAAAGACCTAAATGAACAATATCAATATTAAAATAAATAACACTCTATATATATGGACACACACACACACACACAAAACACAGTTATAAAATATAACTGCTATGTTCTTTAACACGCGCACACAAAGAGGTTAACACACACTAACACACAGTTATAAAATATAACTGATATGCTCTTTTAAACCATTGAGCACTCTATTTGTAAATAAAAACACTAACATAATTTTTATGTACAACGTATATATATATATATATATATATATATATATATATATATATATATATATATATATATATATATATATATATATATATATATATATATACGTTGTACATAATAATTATGTTAGTGTACGTATACATATATATATATGTATATATATACATATATACGTATATATATATATATATATATATATATATATATATATATATATATATATATATATATATATATATGTATATATATATGTATATATATATATATATATATATATATATATATATATATATATATATATATATATATATATATATATATATATATATATATATATATGCCAGGGGGGCATAGGCCCCCCAATAATGTTTAAAAAAATGTTTTTTTTATAAGAAATCTATTGTAAAATATATTGAATGACTTTATTTCTATAGCATTTATTTTCTTGAAATAAACTTAAAAGCTGCGAATGCCTACATTTTATTGCAAAAAATGTAGTATTTATTGTAATGCACGTGAAGTTTTTACACATCACAATTCGATTGTCAATAATGTCATTATCATTTTTTTCGAATTATTATCAGCATTCTATTAAAAGGCAATTGTTTGTTTGTTTGTTTTGCTGAGAACAAGAGTTGTTGAGAACAAGAGTAGTTAAGTAATGTCGTGCACAAAATTTATTAACATATCGAAATGGTTTACAAAAGTAGTACAGTACGTCGAACAAAAATTTATATTATTTTAAATTTTATATATTATTTAAATAGTTTATATATTTTTTTACTTAGGTATTTTATATTCATCGATCTAACAGGAATATTTTGTAAAACTTTAATATTGCAAATTTAGCGTACTTTTTTAAAAGTGCCTCAATTTTCAGATGTAAATGTTACACATAATAGATACCGTTTTTATGTTATCCGATATTAATTTACTTTTTATAAATTCTTTCCAACCATCTTTTATAGGCCAAATGAACAAGAGGAACCTGAAATATCAAAAAACTTGGAGAAACCTTGCAATTCACAACAATGTTCAACGGAAACTATTAAGAATTTAAACCAGCCTTACCAGCCTAGAAATTTTAACATCCCATCAAGTACGTTTGGAAAGGATCCAAAGCAAAGATCATTTAACCGATCGATCGATCCGATCGAACCGAGCTTCGATCGATTTCCATGGCTACACTACAGCCAAGATAAAGATGCTGCTTTTTGTTTTACCTACATAACTGCTTTAAGTTTTAAATCCTTTAAATCCTTACATTTTGGATTACATTACTGGACCTGAAAATGTAAGGATATTGCAGAGCTTCTTGACACCGAATTGGCTAAAGGTAAAAAAACTAATCGAAAAATGCTATTAAAGATTGTTCAAATCTTTAATAGTTCGAGTAAACTTCGAGGAAACTGGATTACTTTTACTTTGCAGCGAGGATTACAAAGAACTGACCTCGTGTCTTGAAAAAAAAACAAATCGTTTTGTTTCACCAGCAATATAAAATGAAATAATTGAAATTATGGCACTACACGTTTTGCGCAAGATTGTCAACAACATACAGTCAGCAGCTATCTTTAGTGTTCTTTTAGACGAAACATGTGATGTTTCCAATACGGAGCAGCTAGTAGTTTGTTTTCGGTGGGTTGATGATGATTAACAAACACACGAAGAGTTCATTAGTATGCATCCGTTACCAAATACAACGTCCGAAGAAATTCTGCGTGTTCTCAAAGACATTCTCTTGAGAATGAATTTGAAATTGGAAAATGCACGTGGTCAGTGTTACGACAGAGCTGCTTCTGGTCCAATATCTGGAGTAGCAACTGAGATAAAGTGAATGAATAAAAAGTGTTTATACACGCATTGTTATGGCCATGCCTTAAATCTTGCAATTTGAGATTTCATCAAAAATATTGATGAAACCTTTAGAACAGCATATGAAACCTTTAGAACAGCATATGAAATTTGCAAACTTGTTAAAAAGTCACCTAAAAGAAATACCAAACTCGAAGCTATCCGAGAGTTAACAAAAAACAATTCAAAATCGATCCATAAATTTTGTCCAACAAGGTGGACAGTGCGAGGAGATGTTCTTGAATCGTTTCTAGAAAACTATCACGAGCTAATGAAACTTTGGAGATGGTCATTGCAGGATTTTAACGATACAGAGATGAAAGCAAGAATTCGGGGAGTAAAGTTTGTAATGTCAACATTTGACTTCATTTTTTGTTGCTATCTTGGTGAATGATATACTCACAAAGAGGCAGTTGATAAAACTGATTTAGCCGAAATTGCGAATGAATTTTTTTTCTTTTTTTTCAATCAAAGAAACCCCAGGCCCCCCCAATATCAAAATTGTGGTTACGGCTCTGATATATATATATATATATATATATATATATATATATATATATATATATATATATATATATATATATATATATATATATATATATATATATATATATATATATATATACAGGCCGGTTTAACTACTAGGCGAACTAGGCGGCCGCCTAGGGCGGCAAGTTTTCTAGGGCGACACTAAAACTAGCTACATAAAAAATAAATATATTAAAAAAAAATTGCTAAAATCTTTTTCAAATCGCTTTGAATTGAATTTAGGAGATTTGAAATAGTACTCTTTTAATTCGCGTCAAATAAAACAAAAGAATCAACTTTGATACTTTTGTTCCATTTGACGCGGTTTCCTTTTTCTTTTAATACTTTTTTATGCAGAATGAAATTTTAGAGCAATTAATACAATGCACAGTGGGCCAGTAGGTGGACAAAATGGGAAAAATTTTAGTTGTCTAATCTTGAAAACCTATTTAATTTTAGTATCTACATATATTAGGAGAAATCTATTGATAATTTATTTATATTAAATCCCTTAGTTACCAGGACTCTAAGCATTTGAATATTGAGATAAAATAAAAAAAATAAAAAATTATAAATAAGTAATTAACGGTGACATCAACGTTGTGTTATATTTCAATTACATATACGTTTTTGAAACAAAAAATTAGTACATGTTATTCTAGAGTATTTAGAGATAAGAAAAACCAATGTGTGAAATAAATTTGTTATAGCATGTTATCTAAGTTATACTTTGAAAATCACAGATTAAAAAAAAAAATTTCTTAAGAAACTTATTTTTTGCCGCACAATAACTAATAACTACCACAATTTGCCATGTGTTGTCTTATATTTATTTGAACTATATGATGCTTCAATCGAGTTTTAATTGATTGCTCGTCCCCTTAAATCCCCGTTCAGATTTTATGTATGTTTTAACTTGGTTGCTATGGTACTAAATTTTGCATAGCAACAACTCATTTTTACATTAACGTTGTTTTAACAGTATTTTACTTGCGCTAAATACACAATATTGGGGTATGTATTAAAATGAGATTCAGAATTCTTATGAGGTTAACTTTTTTTGGTTACTATGGATACCTTACTTTGCATAACATAGCAACAACATATTTTCGGTAGTTGTTAGTAATTTAATTACTAACACTGACAGTAATTTAATTACTTTTAATTTTAATTACTAACACTTGTAGTAACTTAATTACTAACAAGTATTAGTAGTCCAGGCGGCATATATATTATAACATTTTACTTTTAAATACAAAATACTTGTTACAATAATTATTTAGATATGTTTTTGTTAAACTTAGACATTCATAATTTCTCCAAAAAAACAATCTTAGTATTTCAAAACAAAATATTACTGAAGATATATTAAAATTTATTCAGCCAAAATTTGCTGATTTTAAAGATGTTGATTTTAGACATGCTGTTCAACGATTTGTTTACTTGTATAAAAAAAAGTGGAAATCTGCAAACTATACTGTGAAAAATTTTGAAAAGAAGTTTGTGAACTGGCTTAATGAATATTTAATTGTCAGAAAAAAAGACAATGAACCAAATGCAAGTAGACGTGGTCGAAAACCAGTTGCATTTGATAATAGTTCTAATAAAACTAAAAAACGGCGTGATTCTTGTTTAATTGAATCTCATTCATCCAATGAATTATTTTTTGCTGCTAATAAAAAATTTAGAGATGAATCTGTTGTTATTGCTGCCAAGAATGTTTTAAATATATATAATACAGATAAAGCAACTAAATATTCAGCAGACGAAGCACTGGCTTTAATAATTGATGCAAATCTGACAAAAGCTTCCTATCAATTGATTAGAAGCGGAGCCTTGGAGAAAGAATATAACATCTACCCCGCTTACAATGATGTCAGAGATGCAAAATTGAAATGTTATCCTGCAAACATAACAGTGGAGGACTATTCAGCTTCAGTTCCTTTAAAAGATTTAATGACTCATACTTTGCAAAGAATCTGTGCTGTTCAGGAACCTGTGCTAAGGCACTTGATATTGAACGACAAAGCAATAAAAACAATGACACTAACGTGTAAGGCTGGTTTTGATGGTGCTACTGGCCAAAGCATTTATAAACAAGTTTTATCAGAACCCGACATTAACAGAGATTTAAAGCGTGAAGAATCATTATTTATTACTTGTCTTGTCCAATTGGATTTGACTGGATTTAACAACAGCAACGAAAAGGTGCCTATTTGGAGAAATCAAAAGTCGTCCTCCACAGCCTATTGTAGACCCATAAGATTTGCATGCAAAATGGAATCCAAGGAACCTGTGATTGAAGAAGATCAGTACATTAAAAGTGAGATAGAAAGCTTGGGTATGATTTTATTAGAGGTTTGCGGATCTTCTATTGAAGTGAATTGTATTATTGAACTTACAATGATTGATGGGAAGGTTCAAACAATATTATCTGAAAAAAATAACTCATACCAATGCTGGTTCAGTGTGTGGTGTCTCTCCAAAAAATATGAATAGTCTTGATATCCTTAATATAGATTATACTAACAGAGAGTTCAAATATGGTCTTTCCAGTCTTCATGCATGGATTCGATTTTGAGATGTTATTGCACATTGCATATAAAGAAGAAACAAGAAAGTGGCAAGCAAGATCTAAAGAACACAAAGAAAAGGCATCTGTAGCTAAACAAAAGATTCAGACTGATTTTATGAACAAAATGGGACTTGTTGTTGATTTCCCTAAAAGTGGTGGTTCTGGAACAAGTAATGATGGCAATACCTCAAGGCGTGCTTTTGCAGCATATGAACAAACAGCTGAAATTCTGGGTATTGACCAAAACCTTATATTCAGATTTTACATTATCTTGGTAACGCTCTCTTCAGGATATGAAACAGACTGCTTAAAGTTCAAGGATTATTGTTTTGACACTTTTAGACTATATGTGTCCCTTTATCCATGGTATTACATGGCTCAATCAGTTCACAAAGTATTGATACATGGACATGACATAATTAAAAGCCTTACATTACCCATCGGACTTATGTCAGAGGAAGCTCAAGAGGCTAGAAATAAAGACTTTAAATTTTATCGCGAAAATTTCAGCCGAAAAACATCCAGAAAAGCAACAAATACTGATCTTATCAATAGACTCCTAGTTTCCAGTGATCCTGTTATTTCATCATTGCGTAAATCAACATCACACCAAACAAATCATAAAGCATTTCCTTCAGATGTTTTACAATTACTTAAACAATCTTCAAACGATATTATTGTTTTATAATTTTTTGATGTAATTTAAAATTGATAACGTTTTCTTGCACTATTTTTTGCTTTTATTATTCCTAAAACATTATTTACCTAAATACTCAATTTTTATTCAATATAGGTGGGTCAAAAATCCGATAAGATATTCAAATATCAATTTACCACTTTGTAACTAAGGAAAGTATCCGGTAACTAAGCAATATAAGTTTCCATAACAACTAAATTTAAAAAATTATCACTTTTGTAAGAAGTGTGATCTCATATTGGTACTCATGCCAAATTTAGTGAATATAGCACTTATAAAATATCTGCAGATAACAAAAGTAGGTTGTTGCTAAGCAAAATAAAGGTATCCATAGCAACGAAATAAAAAAATATTACCTTCATAAAAAGCGCAGACATCATATTAGTACTCATACTAATTTTAGTGAATATAGCTCTAATATTAAATTAGTTATGAATTTTGTCCAGTAAAAGTGCATTCTGGCCCACTGTGCAGTGCAAAGTTTTCATTTCTCATTTATTTTAACACGTTTAACTTTATGGAAAAAATTGTTTTTGCTTGCGTCTTAATTCAGAAATAGTAAGAAATTAATTTTAATTAAATATTCGGTGATAGCAATTACGAAGTAGTATAGTAACAAATTAACTGATTTATATTGTGTTTTTATACTAATAGAGTTTTATTTTTTATATTTATGGAGCTTTAAAAATTTTAAAATGTATCTTTAAAACTTTTATAAGGAAGTTTAAATAATATTTTAATTTAAGGATATTAAAAATGCCCGAGGTGTTCATTTTTATTATTTTTAGCAGTTTCCTTTGTTATTTCAATCCACGATGGCAGAAAGAAAAAAATTGTCCGGTGCGCAATATCGTAAACGACGAGCTGCAAATGAAGGGTTTAAAACAAAACAGGCTGGTTCTTTGTTAAAGTATTTATGTTTACCGCAGAGAAATGAAAATGTCACAGATGAGTTAAAAAATCAAGTTGAAGCAGACAGAGAAGCCGATGAGATGACAGTATCAGAAGAGTTTGAATTACATAATGTAATACACGTAGCACACAAAGAATCTGAAGTGCATAAAATTGATATTTTCTCTGGTCTATATGCTAACTATAGCGATCCGGCTACTTGGGTCGTATTTGATGATGAGATGCGACAACTTTTGATAGAACATGGACCAAAACAAGTCGATCAGTTTGACTTTCCTAAGGACAGTATGCAAAGAAAATTTTCAAAAAGCCATTACAACCGCCGGCTTGTCAATGGAGATGAAGTTCGCAGGCATTGGCTGCAGTATTCTGTAAGTAACGACTCTGTGTATTGTTTCTGCTGCAAACTGTTTACCAGTAGCACAACAACTACATCATCTCTTTCTTCGAATGGTTCACATGATTGGAAAAATATGTCCGCAATTCTGTCAGGGCATGAGAAAAGCAGTGAACATCTAGCGAATTTTCAGTCATGGAAAGAGTTTGAGCTGCGACTGCGAAACAATAATACAATTGATGCCGAACATTCGCGTCTTGTTAAAAAAGAAGAACAGTATTGGCAGCAAATCTTGAAACGGCTAATAGCTTTAGTTAGAGTTCTTTGTATGCAAAATTTTTCGTGGAACACATGAGAAACTGAACACTGCTGATAACGGAAACTTTCTGAAATTTGTGGAATTTTTAGCTTTGTTTGACCCACTTATGGATGAGCATCTTCGAAAGATTAAAGACAATGAAACACATGTACATTACCTAGGCAAAGACATACAAAATGAATTGATTCACCTATTATCAAATGCAATCAAACAAAAAATTCTTAAATCTGCTTGTGATGCTAAGTACTTTTCAATAATTATAGATTGCACACCTGATGCTGGTCATGTTGAACAAATGACTATGATCATTCGCTTTTTGGATGTGATTTCAGATCCAAAAAATGGCGTTGCAGCAACAGCATATATAAAGGAACATTTCTTAGATTTTGTGCCTCTAAAGGAGACAACTGGTGCTGGTATGGCTGAAACTATCATTAAGCAGTTAGGCGAGATGTCTTTATCTATTGAAAACTTACGCGGTCAAGGATATGACAATGGCAGAAATATGAGGGGGAAAAATAAGGGTGTCCAACGAAGAATTTTAGATGTCAATCCCCGAGCATTGTTTATTCCTTGCTGTGCCCATACATTGAATTTGGCTGTTAACGATGCTGTTAAATGTTGCTTAGAAGCAACAGCCTTCTTTGATCTGGTACAACATGTATATGTATTCTTTTCTGCATCAACTCGTCGCTGGGAAGTTTTAACACGATATGTTTCTAATCTCACTGTTAAACCACTGAGTGAAACATGGTGGGAAAGCCGAATCAATGCTTTAAAACCTCTCCGTTATCAACTTGGTGATATCTACGATGCTCTTGCAGAGTTTGCGAACGACACTAATTTAACAGGAGCATCTGGTAATTCAAAACGGGTAGATGCACGGTTTATTGCAAACGCTATTTTTAGTTTTAAGTTTGTCGTTTCTCTGGTTGTGTGCTACGACGTGTTGTTTGAGATTAATATGACTAGTAAGCAACTTCAGGCAAAAGATTTAGATATGCATGGCGCCATGAATTATCTTAAAAAAACAAAGAAGTTTCTTGCAAATCGCAGAAATGAAATGGAGTTTAAGAAAATACTAGTAGATGCAGTTGAAATTGCAGTCAGTTTAGAGATACCTGCACTTTTTGAACCCGAACCAACCCGTATCAGAAGAAAGAATAAACAGTTTACGTATGAAGGAGATGACGAACCTATTCAAGATCCAAAAGAAAATTTCAAAATAAACTTTTACTTTGCTATTCTTGACACAGCAATACAATCGGTTAAAGAAAGATTTACTCATATACAAAAAATAATTTCGTTGTTTGGTTTTCTCTACGATGTTCACAGTTTACAGGGTGTAACTAACAAAGAAGTTGGGGAACATTGCTTAAATCTTGAGAAAGCTTTGCAACATGGAGACTCCAAAGATATCGATGCAGCTGATCTATGTAGTGAACTGAAATCAATTTTAAGACGAGTTGAAAGATGTACATTGCCACTAGATTTACTGAATTTTATATTAAAAAATAATCTAGCAGATTGTGTCCCCAACACTTTTATAGCTTTAAGAATCCTCTTGACACTTCCAGTTTCCGTGGCTAGCGGTGAGCGAAGCTTCTCAAAACTCAAATTGATAAAAACATTTTTGTTAACGTCTATGCAGCAAGAAAGACTTGCTGGATTAGCTACTCTGTCAATTGAACATGAAATTTCTAGAAACATTAACCTGATGGAACTCGTTTCTACATTAGCAAAAACAAAAGCGCGAAAAGGGAAGTTTTGAAATTATTTATTTATATATTATAAAGTTACACGAATATACGCCTCTTTATGATTATGCATGCATGTGTTCTTCCGAATGTAAAAACAAAATGTTATAACAAAACATAATCATTTCTTTGTGAAGGTTGGGGAGGGGGTAGGGGCGCATTGTGTCAAATTTGCCTAGGGCGCCAAATACTCTTGCGCCGGCCCTGTATATATATATATATATATATATATATATATATGTATATAGACCGACCTGTCTAGATTTTATGTAACCTGATATTTGCTGACCATGATATTGTTGCTTTTCGCAGTATCGGGACCAACGTTATTTAGGGATATTAAAATCTTTGGCTGTTTTTCGTATAGATTTTCCTTTAATAAAACAGCATCAACAGGATTTTTATAACCTTTTAAGGAGTTATACCCCTCTCTTTTTTTCTTTTATAATTTCGCATGTGATATATCTATCTAATCGATTTTAATATAATATTTCAAAAAGTTATAAATTTAAAAATTAAAAACTATTAAAATTCACGTCCAATCGCAATCGGGTTTAGTTGAAATATACGGCCAAATTGCCCCGTCAATACTTTGTCAACTAACCCCGACAGCTATTTGGTCACAAACTCCCTACCGATCCCTGAAAAAGGTAAATAATAAAAATGGAGGGAGACAGATTTCACTAAACCATGCAGAATATAACTCAAATCAAGTTTAAGTGCACTTAATGCAACTGCTTTTAAAAATTGAAAAAATAAAGAAGTTGTAAAAGTTACAAAAATTGGAAAAAACATAAATCACAAAATCTTTTATGCGCATGCGCAAATCCTTACAAAACTACAGTGAAAGATGAAATGGTCAACAAGGTAGATTTCCAGAGATTAATGGCACTTTCTGATGAAAGGCTTTGCATATAAACGCAATTCGTCAACTTACCCCTGCTGCCAACTAGCCCCGGTCTCCCCTACAGTTGATTAATATTGTCAATAGTAGTTAACCATATATGTATATAACCACATATATATATGTGTATATATATACATACATACATATATATATATATATATATATATATATATATATATATATATATATATATATATATATATATACATATATATATATATATATATATATATATATATATATATATATATATATATATATATATACACATACATACATTAAGTCATAACAATAATTATCGCTACCTCTGCAAATTTGTGCGATTTGTCGGGTGTATGGTAAAAAGTTTCCTTGATGATTTACTAAAAACTAATGATGAACATATCTTAATGACTGGTAACGTTTTGCACCTAAAAACGTCTGATAAACATATCTTAATGACTGGTAATGTTTTGCACCTAAGAAGCAACTACGAAATTTTTTTTTATAAGACTAATAAATTTAAAATACTATCGTTAAACTCTGATAAAATACCACAGTGCAATAATTGTTTTTCTTTTTTTTTAGGTTTGAAACAGACGGATAAACAATATGAGTACATTAAGAAGATTTTAAAGAACCGCTTTTTTGCGCCCTGTTTGTTTTGAATAGAGAAAGGATTAGGTTCGAAGAAGGCGCCAAAAAGAAAATTTTTCAACGTTTTTCTAGGAAAAAAATAGAAATGCTATTTCACGAGCAACGTTTGTATATGAGGCGTAAAAAAAGACCCTTCATTAAACCGTCTTGTGGCCGACAATGCCGGCTGGGTAGTGGCTAAACGAAGTAGCAATGTTGTTGGTTCTGACTTTTTTCAGACTTCTATTTTTCAAAAATCCTAGTAACAAAGAGATATTTTAAATACAGAATGTTTTAAAAAAAGAAAGGTAGTAGGACATGCCTCCTGGCCATTCGGTGTTAAAAGCGCTTTAATTTGTTTGTTAATTACCAATAGTAATTGGTTGATAAACTTTTACATCTTCATTAATAACTTAATTATATAAATATATAATATTTATTTTCCAATTAATATGCAACATGCTTTGTTAATTTTCAATAATCTTAAAACCGTTTTTTGATTCTTTTGCTCTTTGACGTAATTCCTTTGTCTTTTGACATGATTTTTTTGCTCTTTGACGCATTTCCTTTGCTTTTTGACGTGATTCTTTTGCTCTTTGACGTAATTCCTTTGCTTTTTGACGTGATTCTTCTGCTCTTTGATGTGATTCTTTTGCTTTTTGACTTGAATTGTTGTAAGGTGGTTGTTGTGACGTTATTATTTTCCTCATTTATATTACATTGAATAGTCTTTTTAGTGTAATCAGACGCAATAAAACTTCCCGAAAATTTTAGTTCAATTTCAATTAAGTTAGTAAGGTTAAGACCAGGGTTAAGCTTTTCAGGAAGAATGAATAACCAGGTTGTAAATACTGTTGGTGATGTAAATAATCCTTCAAAGTTTTTATGAATGTTTCCTGCTTCAATTATTGTAACCTAAAAAACATAAATGTAACTATTTTTATAATAAGCGTTAATCTTTTTGTTACGTACAATCTTCTAAATGTCATAAAATAAATAAAAAGTTAAATGAAATTAACTTTTCAAAGAAAACATAAATTGTAAAATTTATCCAAAACATACATAAACCAATATTTTTTGTCTGCATTAAACTAAGGATTGGCGTTACCCCAAATAGCGGTTATCACAAAATCAAATTTTTGGATTATGCAAAAAAAAAAGCGATAGAAAGTTGCATTGAATCGCACGCATTTTTCAGATAAAAAACAACGGGCAATAAATCGCTCAGTGATTTGTTCGATAAAAATCGCTTCGCAATTAATTTCGCGTAAACGATTTCTTAACAATAATTATCGCTACCTCTGCAAATTTTTGCGATTTGTCGGATGTATGGTAAAAAGTTTCCTTGATGATTTCCAATGATGATGTTTTAGCATGGTAGAAAGTTGACGTTACCTTTTACTAGCAAGTAAAGGTAGTATCAATTTTCTACCATGCTAAAACATCATCATTGGAAATCATCAAGGAAACTTGCAAAGTTTAATGGTATGGTATGCTTCTTTTAAGGCTAGCAAGCCTTAAAAGAAGCATACCATATCAGTAAACTCCGCTTTATCCAAAAGAAATTTTTCTTAGGGTGGCTAAATAGTTAATGATTGGCGGTACAATCTAAATCCAAAGGAGCTGGTAAGGAATGATTTTACTCGTCAAAAAAAAATTATACTGTTATTAAATTAAACACAAAGCAATGTGATTAAATTTCATTTTTGAGTTAGATTATTAAACTAATCCCTCATTTAGTGTTATAAAAGCATCAGCTGATGCATACTGAACATTACTTTGCTTACCTTTTAATATTATAGATTTTACCATACTAAATGTTTGTTCTTTGTATTTAAATTTTTTCTTTTTATCAATGATTACTCGGGGTTAAAAGCAAAAAATGTTTAAAATTTTATAAGCAAGTTAAAATAGGACAGTTTCACTTTTTATAAAAATGTTTGACCTGTGCAATGAATTAAAAATTTTTAAGGTTACGGGTTTTGAAGTGTAAAGAATGAGTTATGATAAATTATTTTTTTATAAGAATTAAAATAAAGGTGCATTGAAACTTGTGTACATAATACATTATTTTTTATAAGTTTAGAATCATAATTATTATTATCATTTGAATTAACACCACATTAACAATAAACGATATAATTTTTTTATTTACAACGTAACATAAATTTTTGAAAAATTTCGACTTGAGCTGCCACACGGCTATTTCAAAGAGCGGTTTTGTCACCAGCGCTTAGCTTGAAAATCAGAAAAACAGAAATGTTGGGCATATTTTTGTTTAACCTAAAGTTTTTAATTTTTTATGTTTCAAAAAATAATATTTTTAGTCTTCATTTCTAATGTGCAGTTAAATAACTAAACAATATTAATTATTAAATATTTATGCGCAATTGTTTCAACTTAGTATATATTAAAAGAAAAACAATGCAAACATTACACAAAAACAATGCAAACATTACAGAAAAACAATGCAAACAGAAATAACTTTTAAAATTTTAATAGCTAAAGGTCAATCAAAAAACAATAAAGCAAACCTGATTTGAAATTATTTTTCAGTTCAAATTACTTTTCTTGTTTACAGAAAATGAGCGAAATGCTAGAGAATGATTATACTTCCAACGTCAACAGAAAAACCATTCAAAAGTTCATTTCCCTACCTTGATGCAGCTGGGATAAAGTTAAGTTCAAACAACTTAAAGGATGCTGAAACAAATCAGTTTAATGTATCTAGAGTTAATGAAGATCTTTGTTTTACAAACGTTATAATGTTTGACATTCGTAAATGTTTATACTTATTAAGGAATAAAGATTTTTTTTATTTAATAAATCTATTGTCACAGAATCAACAGAAGTCTTGTTCAGACAAACAAATTCTAAGAATTTAATGACAATGGTAAATACATTCGAAAAGAAATCAAAAACAGCTCAAAAAATAAAAATAAACTTTTTTTCTTTCAAAATCATTTTTTCTTTTCAAAATCATTTCAGTTTAAACAAAAAAAAGTGAAATCTATACAACTCCTAAAAGAAAACATCAACAGACTATAATTATCTTATCAAAATCAAAAAACTCTCTTCTTTGGAAAAACAAAATTTTAACAATTGAAACTATTACTACTAATTTAAAAATTATGAAAAATCAAATTACAAATCTTGAAAAATTTATGAAAAACAAAATTACAGATCTTGAAAAAAAAAAGTGTTATTCTCCTTGCTGAAGTTGCAGAAAAAGATTTTGCGATAAAATCTCTTAAAAATCAAATCGAAGAAATTATTACATCAAAGATTCAACTTAATAAAATATATGGCGGAATTAAGAGTGGAATAAAAAGGTTTTTCTTCAGTTCTATTAAAAAGTGAAGTGCCAAATATAGATAATGATGTTACTACAAACATTAAAAACACAATAACAAAAAAGACGTAGTGCCTATTACAGAAGATTTAGGCCTTGGCTTGTTTCATGGAGCAAGGTGTTTTGGAACAAATTCTAAGTTTAAGGGCAATTGAGGCGGGTATAATTGAAAATATTCTCAGTTTAAAGATTCTTTGAATCCATGTACGACCAAAAAAGAATTGCAGAAATGCGTACATTTTATTGAAAATGTTTCATGTAAACTATCAAATGATGGTCCTATAAAATGTTTAAAGAGTTAGTTTGAATAAATACATTTTTAATGAAATTTTTCTGGTATTCTACTAGTAAAACTAGTAGAATACCAGAAAAATTTGTCTACTCTGTAAAAATGCTGTTACAACACAATCCCTTCTCTATATACGGAGCAACAAAATGAGAAATTTAATAGTATGTTTGAATAATTTAAAAATGAACATTCTACCATCGGAGCGCAAAATGAATGGTGAAAAGTTCCCAATGATTTTCCACATGAAAGAAGTTAAAACAGATTTTATAGGGTTGAGATAATCACACAAAGAAATTAAATGTTGTCTTTATATGCGTATTCAAAATGTGATTGAATTTCTTAAAGAAATTCAATCACATTTTTAAAAGATTGTTGTGGATTTTCTTTTAATTTTATAAATTTGTTATGGGTTTTCTTTTGATAATGCATTTGACAATAATTGGTGGTTCTTGTTTTCTTGTGATAAAAGTGGAAACCACATGTAGTATTTTGTTAAAATTATCAATTCAAGAATTCTGGTTCTGTTGACATTCTATATATTTATTGTATGTTTAGAGCGCATGACAGTGTCAAAAATATGATAAAGACGTTTGGTATCCAGTTTATTACCAACAGCTAAATATTATGCAAGAACCTTGTTTCAAAATGAAAAATGGTCGTAATGTCAAGGTATTTTTAGTTGGTGATTATCTTTTTCTTGATGATAATATAGGTCACCGAGAATCCAGCGCCACGTATCCATCATCAATTAACAAAACAATGTTATCACATTTGCAAAACCATGGTGGTCACACACTTGTGTAAACTGTCAGGTAGAAGTAAGAACTGTTAATGATTACATTAAAAATTATAATAAAAATCTTACTGATTTTCAATAAATAAAACTCAGCTAGATGATAAAAAGAATGCTGTAAACAATGAGAAATTGTCTCTCTTGAATTAGAACAAATTAAACGACATCTTTGTTAACATGGAAACAATATGCTCATAATCAATGTCATAATTAATTAAAGCATGTCGGAATAATAACCATCAAGCAAACTGTAATTTGGTAAAAGTAAAAAAATTAGTAACTTAAAAGACTCAAAAAAGTGCTTTTTAAAATACTGTTGCATAACAATTCATGATTATAATGTAACGTGGGTGCACTGCTATCATTATGATAACTGGATCAATACAATGTGTAAAAGTTAAACCCTGGATAGGGAACTTTTACTAACAAATAAGCTGTACATCTGTGTGAAATGTTCAAATATAAATGTAGCAGACTTGTTAGAGTTAAAAATTTCAGTAGAAAATATTCTTACCACAGAAAGTATCAAAGCTCAAACTAAGTCTGATAACATTGTTGCAATACAAGCAGTGGCGAAGGAAGGGTTGTAAATGTTTGAAATAACTAACTTTCAAACAAAAAGAGTTTTCAAATTTTTTTTACATTCATATGTATGACCTAAAAATTCTTCACAAAAAAAAAAACTGTGATAGAAGAATGGGAACAAGAAACCCTAAAATCTTAGCCCCCCTACCCTAAACGTGAGGGCAATGCGTTGAATTATTTATTTTTTCATACGTATAAACTAGTTATGTATTTATCAACAAAATCAAATTTCAAATTTTATGTTTAAATTATTCAATGTTCAGTTTTTATGACAATATAAAATTTGTGGCCCCCTCAAATTGAATGAGGGGGTTATTCTTTACAAGTTGGTTATTTCTAACATTTAAAAACCTTCCTACGTCACTGAATTTAAATGCTTTTAGGGAAGTCGCGAAAAAATAATAAATATGGCATTTGAACATATGAAAGTTACCCAACAAGCAAAATAATAAACTTGTATTAAATTTAAAAGAACCAATTTGTAAAAGAATCCCCCCTCCCCTCAAATTGAAGCCACAAACTTTACATAGTCGTAAAAACTGAACACTGAATAATTTAAACATTAAATTTGAAATCCGTCGATGAATACATAACTAGTTTATATTTATAAAATAATAAACAATTCAACTCATTGCCCTCACGTTTAGGTTAGGGTGCCAAAGATTTTAGGGTTTCTTGTTCCCACTCTTCTATCACAGTAATTTTTTTTTGTAAAGAATCTTTTCACCATACAAAATTTTAAACATTCTTTTTGTTTTAAAGTAGGTGATTTCAAACATTTAAAAACTTTCCTACGTCACTGAACACAAGTGCTTTCAGGGAAGTCACAAATAATTATTAAATAAGGCATTAGAAAATGTGAAAGTTATCCGACAAGCATACCATGAAAATGTAATGGTTGGTAACCATGCATTAATTGTTTTAAAAAGATAACGAGAACTGTGATCAGTTATTAAGGATGAGGTTTCTCAATTTAACAGAAACTTTCAATCTTTTTAGTTGTGGAATGAAGTATGTAATGGCGAAGATTTTTAATATATGAAGAAATATGCGATTTAAAAAATATAACAAATGAATTTGGTCAGAAGTTTTCATTATATTTTCAGAACGAAATTTGACACGAAAATGCCATGTGAATTTATATTTAACATTATCATCTTTTTTAAGGAATATAAAACAGTGGGTATGCTCAGTGAGCAAGAGTCAGAAAGCAAACATGCAGCAGTAAATTTAGCATTGAGGTCAATAACTTGTACTTGTAACCATGCTGAACCCATCCAACTTTAGTCAAAAGAGAAGAGTTACGTTCATTTGTCAACAAAAAATTTTTCAAACCTTCTTCGCAGTTGTGTAAAAAGTGCAAGGTAACATTTTTGAGATGTGCAGAAGATGGAAATAAACATTGTCCTTCATGTAAGTGTCATTATTTTTTTATTTTGGACTAATTTTTCTTGAAAACAAACTTTCCTATGTTTTGATTTTTTCCCACTAAATGATTTTGTAACTTAATCTTAATATTTTTGCATTTTTTTTTTTTTAATGTTGTTTTTTATGTTTTTTTTTTTTCATGTTGCCTTATATTTTGTTTATAATAAAATTTTGATTCGTAGCATTTTTTTATCATTAAATTGTATTAAGTGAACAATTTGTGATAAAATGTTTATAATTTTTTATTTAAGGATACTCAAATCCTTTATTTGTTTTAACAACTTTCATAAAGAGTAAATGTTGAGTTGAGAAATTGTTCAGTTGAGTAAATGTTGAATTGACAAAATATTCTGTTTAAAATTTTGGCTTTTTCTGGCTACTTAATTAGATATTTCTGGCTACCACATATCGCAAAATATCTGGTAACTCTGTCCACGGCTGTTACGCTGTCACTAATACTCAGAAATTTTTATAAAATTGTTATATTTAACTTTAAATGAACTTAAAATATCTAAAATATATAAAAAATTAAAATGGTTTTAAAAATATTATAATGGCAGTCTTTTAATCTATAAAGAAGCTGTGAATAGGATGTTTTTGTTTTATATTTTGTTTATTTATAAACTTTTAAATCTTTAAAATATGTCTATGTTACGAGCTTCTCTTGAAAAAAAGCTTTATATTAAAAGCTTCGAATATTTGAAGAATTTTATATATTTCTACTTTTTATTAAATTCTTCTTTATTTCATTTCTTTAGTTTTACCTTGTTATTGCTATTGTTATTGTTCGACTATTTTGTTGTAGTTTACTTACTGTTGAAATATGATTTTAGTTTAGTATTTTTCATGATATGAAGTTTACTTTATTGATCATTAGTCAATAGTTTAGTAAAAGAAATTAAATTTGACACAGTCAAGGTAAAAATAAATTTTTTAACTAGTAACATTGCAGAACGGATTTTTAAGGTTAATTATCATATTATATATTTTATCATGGTATATATTATCATATTATTGCTTATATGTGTACTACTATTGTTGCTTATCTGTGCACTATATTGTATTTGTATTAGTAATAATAATTTTTTTTTATACTTATTGCAATGTTTTTCTTTAAATATTTGCTTAATGTTAAAAATTTATAAATGATATAAATTTAATAAAGGAACGTGTTCGGTTGCTTTCTTTTGTTTCATTATTTGCAACAAAGGTGATCTGTTACGAGTCATTTACTGTTACTAAAATAATTATGTAGAAGGTATTTTAAAAATGGCTTTTTTAAAAGGACTTAGGGTAGATTAGGGTAATATGAGCACCTTGGTAATATGAGCATACTTAAGGGGGAAACCCCCTTTAAATTTACCCAAATTTTATAAATAATAATTTAACTTATTTATGCATTTTAATGTATGCAGAATTCAAAATTATTTGTTTGCTTTCTGATTATAATCATTAAATCCTTCAATTTTAGCATTTTTTTAAAGTACCTTAAAATTTATACCACAGCAACACCTATAACAACGGTGTAGCACCTTATTAAAAATCCTAATAACTAATGTGCATTTTTAAATGGCTGCAGTAAAATGCTTGGTTTGGGTTCTTTACTTATCCAGCGAGCGAAAAAAGTCTGGTATATCAAGTCAGATTACAGTTTACTGTTATTCTGAAGCTTTTAAAGTTGTCATTTTTCTTAATTTAAAAAAAAAAATGAGTAAAGTGTGTAGAAAAAAATCAAGAACAATAATTAAAAAAAAGAGGAGAGGTTTCTTAGGGAAGAAATTTAACAGTCTTGACAAAGAAAATATTGAAATGGAATTAAATGATAATCATTCTGTAACAATTTTGATTGATTCAAATACTACAACTGTCAATAATAACTCTGTAAATAACAAATCTGGATTAAATTTATTTTCTACATCTGTATCTGCGAAGAAGGTAAAGCCAATTAAATGTTCCAAAGTTTTTGAACAATTAAATACGTTACCAGGTGCTTTCATGGTTAAAGGTTCCAATAAAATAAACAATAAAAGAATAAAACAATCTAATTATAGAATGAATGAAAAGAATAAGTTGAGGCGACATTTAAATAGAGAAAAAAAAATAAAAAAAAATGACAATAATTTTGAAAAAGAGGGTATAACTTATGAACCAGGAGGATTTTAAATACTGTTTTTTAGATTTAATGAAGTTAATGATTGCTTTTTTACACATTTTTTGGTTTTATTTAATTATAAAAATGTTAATTTGCTTCTTTCTCAGTATGAAGTAATTAAGAAGCCGGCCAACATTGCTCGCCAACCATTCAAGAGCTGTTTCTAAAATTTTCAGTGCTTGTTTATTAACTGGTATAGAGCGTTTTAAGTTGAATAGTTTTTTTTTTACACTTGCTGTTTATTCTGTTTTAGTACCATATTAAAGATTTCTTAGATGAAAGCAGTCAAGTTAAAGTTGCTTTGTATTTTTCGAATCGACTTAATGTGTTGGTAACGGGAATCAGTACAGTTAGCGTAAATTTATATGCAGTAATTAGTGGCTATCATCTAATTAAAACGCTGTTTTAACTTTTTTGCGTTGTTAAAATAAAATCATCACGCATGTGGCGGAAAATTTTGTAGAGAAAAATATGTTAGCCAAAAATCCAATTCATTTTGTTTGAAAAACAATTCATAGAAACATTTAGTTTTGACTTAATTTAAAGATGCCATTTTTGTGTAATATGAGCATGCTTAAATTTTCCAGTGTTTTTCATTGAAGTTACCTAGTTTAAAGTCCTAAAATAGCAGTGGTTTTAATTGCTTCTTGAATAAAAAAATAACATAGTAAAAAATTTTAATATTTTAATAATACTAAATATTTTTCTGTAATTTAAATTCAAAAAATTTGATTTTTTATCGTTTAAAGGTTTGAGATAATAAAATTAAAAAATAATGAACTAATTTTTTTTGCGGAAAACATAGTAGTATTGTTTCAACAAAGTGCGGCTTAAAATTTAATCTTTTAATGATAAGTTTTGTTAATAACAAATCATTATATTCCGAAATTAGTTCTAATTGTCAGGTTGGTATTTTTTTGAGCTAACTTAGAGTGCTCATATTACCAAGTGGGTAATATGAGCTCCTTTGCTACTTTTTTAAAAACATCTGTGTTTTTAAGAAAAAAATTCGGGTCCCCAAATATCTAAGTGGATCTTGAGTAGGGATTCCTAAAAAATTGTTTATTCGCAAAAATTTTGGATTTTGCATAATTATTTTTGAAAATATTCCAATTTTCGCTTAAGGTGCTCATATTACCTTAATCTACTCTAAGTTACCAGCAACCAGTTTATTTTTTCAAATGGATTTATCTTTCATTAGATTGAGTCTGTTTATATCGCCGCAAAATAAATCCAAGTGAATTTATTTTGTTTAATATTCGTTTACTCATTCCGATCAATCCGATAATAATAATAACGATCAATCAGTAATGATCAATCAATCCGATATTAATGATAACCAATACTTATTGCCATTAATACAAAACACATTTTATGTGCAAAGTAATTAAAAAATTTGTTAAGTAGTTTTTGAGTAATTAACAATTATAGTTGGATCGTCTTCAGGCTGAAGACTTTAGCCGATATTAAAAAAAAATCTATATATATATATATATATAAAAAGGTGAACCTTATAACATTTAACTAAAATAGATAGGTTGATAAAAGTATTAAAATTAGGACAATGCTATCTATACCTCTAAATGTAAAAATATTCTAATTGCATTCTAAAAATATCATTACTTAAATTGCATCATTATTGCAAAGAAAGTGAGTTGAGTCACACTTTTTTCGCAAATTGTTTCAAATTTTTTTTACTTTAAATAACAACCTTGGTTTTATTTTATCTTCAATCGACTGCTAAATAAAATTTTGCCTAATAAGCAACATAACATATCAAATAGCCGTTATTAGATATATTAAGTGTAAATTACCAAGACAAAAAACAAAATTCTTAACGCTGTCAAAAACTTGCGTGGAACTGGTGCATTTATTAAAACAAATTTTGCGAAGGAAACTATTGAGAGTCGTAAAAAGTTATGGGAGGAAGTAAAAAGATTACGCAGTGAAATAAAATATGATTTTTTGCGGGGAAATTAGAAACCCAAACATTACGATTTAAAAAGAAATTTTTCTAAAAATGAATGCCAAATCCATCAGTTTAAACTTTTCTGAAATAAATAATAATGAAAATATAAAACCCGATAAACATTTTTTCCACGACATGCTTATGGATTGCTCATATCCAAGCGAATTAGAACGGTTTGTTTTTAAAAATGTTTGCGACAAAAATTCAAATAAAATTAGAATTCTCCACGTAAACATTCGAAGCCTTAATAATAATTTTGAAAAACTTCTCATTTTGTTAGAGGAAACAAAAAATTGTTTTAATATAATTTGTTTGACTGAAACGTGGATTTCGAATAATTTAAATATTACTTTAAACTTTTATATTCCTCATTTTAAATTAATTTCTCTCCAATGGCAAGTAAATAAACGCGGCGGAGGATTTTTTATATACCTAAACAAAAACATTGTTTATCATGTTAGGAATGATTTAAGTGTATCTGACGGCGATAAAGAAATTTTAACTATTGAAATTATAAACAATGAATCAAAACACTTATGATTAATCCGTGTCGCATAGCTCAACCTACAAAAACCTGCACCTACAAACTTGATCTACAAAATAAAACATCTACTGTAAAGTGGAAATAATTTTTAGATGTCCTACTGAGGCAAAAATTGATTTCAACCGATTATTGGCTTTTTTTAATTCGACCGATTTATGACGTTTTCAATTTTGAGCGATTTTTTTCTCAACCTATTTTAGAGACTTTTATTTTCAACCGATTTGCGATTGTTTGATTTTCAACCGATTTTCAGATATTTTCATTTCAACCTACTAGTTAGTGTTTTTACCGTTTTTTCCTTACGTTTTTAAGGTTTTTTTTTTTCAAAAACCATTAACAAGAAATCAAGAATACACAAGTTTTTGTTTTCAGAATTCCATCAACAAGAAGCCTATGTCATATCAGCCTATGGAAGTTACTGACCTCCTTGTATTATTTCTACTATTAACTGCCATTTTTATTTAACCTAAATGCATACAAAAACAAACTTGTGTTTTTTTGTTTTTGTATGCATATATTAGCAATATATTTCACTCATATATATATATATATATATATATATATATATATATATATATATATATATATATATATATATATATATATATATATATATATATATATATATATATATATATATATATATATATATATATATATATATATATATTATATATATATATATATATATATATATATATATATATATATATATATATATATATATATATATATATATATATATATCAACGGCTGATTAGATTGAGTTTTAATTAAAATAAAATACATACCGGAAAAGACGTAGTTATAAAGTCGATCGAAAAAAAAGAAGGTCGAAAATACAGTAGGTTGAAAATTCAGTAGGTTGAAAACTCAGTAGGTTGAAATTTCAGTAGGTTGAAACTTCAGTAGGTTGAAAACTCAGTAGGTTGAAATTTCAGTAGGTTGAAACTTCAGTAGGTTGAAAACTCAGTAGGTTGAAATTTCAGTAGGTTGAAAATGTAGTAGGCTTAAAAATAAGTAGTTCATGTTTTAGTAAAAATAAAAAATCGAAAGTCGAAGGTTGAAAACCAAAATTGTCATATTCGATGATTTTAGGAATTTCAAAATTAGGTCCAGTCATAGGCCACCGATTAAGCTGTTGTTATCGACCACCTGACGGCGTGAGTAAGAACTTGAGCATTTTTTTTGAACAAAGTATTTTTAAACAAGGTATTAAAGAAAAAAAAAAGTTTTTCACTATTGGGGACCTAAACATAATACTGTTATTTAGGCGCCCCAAAAAGACCTAGCGGTCTTGTCACAGAGCACCGCGGAAGTGCATTTAACCAGGAAGTTCACGCCTCATTCCTTACCGTGACGCGAAAATATGTCCAAGGCTCGTTTCAAGCCTGGATCTCTTGCATATAAAGCAAGCGCTCTAACCACTGCGCCACGGCCGCACAATATGAATTGTTTTCTATACAATAAAGATATTAATATTAAAAACTTTTACGATTCTTTTTTTGAAACTGGAGCAATACCCTTGAATAATCGTCCAACAAGAGTAACAAAAAACAGCGTCTTTGATTGATAATATTACTACAACAGATATACCCGACAATGATATCCAAACAGGTATCCTAAAATCGGATATATCTGATCATTTTCCAATATTTTTGTTGCTTAAATCAAACTCTGAAAATATAACCAAATTAAATAAAATTAAAATACGCACTTTTAACGAAACCAATGATCCAGGTTTTTTGAGTGTTACCGTTATTATTTTCTAATAAATTGCAAAATCTTTTTTAGTGTTTTTTAAAGTTTCAAATAAATTTTTATATTGTTTATATATTTTTTCATTTTCTTTTTCTTTAAATCTTTTTTTCAGAAACTTTTTTTTTTTTTTTTGCAGATTTGAATAGCCCATTTGTCATCTAAAGACTTAGTAAGTTTTTAAGCTTAGTCTTTCTTTCAATCTTTGGAAACGCTATTTCCTTATAAATATGTTTAAATAGATCGTAAGCAATCACAGATCGTTTTTGCAATTCACAACCTGATCCCAGTTTTTTTTTAATAAATTGCTTTGTTATATATTTTTTTATTAATTTGTCTTTTACTTACAGTTATTATTTCTTTTTCTTTTTTTATTGATGAAATGGTTTATCGAAAAGTAAAATTAGAAAGTGGTCTCTTATGTCAGATCTTATTACTCCGCTTAAAATGTTTTAATTTCTAGGATTGTTTGTAAAGATGTTATCGATAACGATATATTAATAATAACTTAAACAATATAATTTTTTTTTCTATTCTTTACAATTGTTAAAAAAGAAATTTTCAATTAATCATTCTTTCTTTAATTGTTTGAAATCTTTCTTTGCTCTTTTACATTCCAACATTCTGTTGCAAATTTTAAATAGCAAATATTGGAAATTATTCAAAGTTTGTAAAATGTCAGGGAAAATTTTACTCTTTAATATTTACTCTTGTATTTTTACCTTCTTTTGTACTTAAGTAAATTAAAATTCAATTTATGCCCACGGCATACTTCTTAGATATCTGAAACAAAAGAATGTTGAAATAAAGGGTTATTCAGTTAGGTAGCAGGAAAAAATCCCCCTAGATTTTTTTTTTAATGCGCATAAAACAAATGATATATCATTATAATTGTTGTTTAGAGTATAAATATTTTATACAAACATATTGTAATACAAACTGAACCTTAATCCTTCATTTTTCATAAGTCGACTGACAAATAGGTAGAACACGCAAGGAGTGTACACACATCAATTGACAAATAGTTAGGACAAGTAAGAAGTTTAAATATATTAACTGACAAATAGGTAGAACATGTAAGGAGTGCCGCAACATTGACTGAGAGTTTTGGTTTGTGCAGGCAATCTATTAATTTTAAAGCATATACTTTTACAATTTTATTTTTTGCAGGTGGATTTTTTCTTTGGGGGATTTTGACCGTGGGCATTTTTTTGGGAAGATATTTTCCGGGAGGGATTTTTTCCGAGGATATTTTTTCCTAGAACCATTCAGTTGTGAAAAAATAATATCTGCTGATGATTTATTTTTAAGAAGACCAATGTACATGTGTACTTTATTTTATTTAAATGCAGTTTGAAATTTCCTGGATTTTAAATAGAGAATTCCTATAGTTCTATTTCGAAACATTTAAGAGTGATTTTAACTCACTCTTTCCAACTATATCTCTCTACCGTATATATTTGTCTCTTTATCTTTATACCGTAAGTTTAGGCAAACAATTGCAAAAATTTATATATGTAGAAAATAAAATTCGAATGGAGCAAACTGAATTCCAGATTGAACAAGAATCTGAGCAACGGCTAAAGTTTGAGGTTTTTCATTCACATTCGAACATTTGAGTAATGTAAAAACTGAATGTTTTCATCCCATGTGAACCCCAGGTGTTTAAGTTTACTCTGAAGGTTATTTTCATTATCAAAAATGGTTATCGTATTGGTTTGTATCTGTGCTTTATCTGAAATCAAGAACTCAATTTTTTTGGCCTTTAGATTTATAGAACTTAAATTATTGTGAGTATTGCAAGTTTTTATAAGTTTTTTTAGACCAGAAAGGGTGGAGCTTAACAGTATGATAACATTCGCATATACACCAGTAAAGTTACCATATATAAATGTGCCAACAATGCTTGGATTTTAAATGTTTTCTAGAAGATACTTATGTTAGATGTTATAGAGGTGAAAGAACTAATCTTTGTTTTACTCCTTGCATTAGACGAAAAGAACTTGAAAAAGATTTTCAAGGAAGGTTAATTCAATAAGTAGAAATCTGTTGGTTACGTTTCTATTTATTTAAAAACTTTTGCATTTAAATTCGCCGAACGTGTGTGACCATTATATGCCAAAGTTTTTGAACCATAAGTAGAGATCTGTAGCTTACGTTTCTATTTTTTTTCTTTATATCACTTTTTACTATTTCGTTTACAATATTCACTTTTTTTATTTCAGTTAAATAACTTTTTTAATAAAGATTTTTATTAAATAATGATACAAACAAGTTTAATACGACAAATTGTTTAAAATTGTGTTTTAGTTACTAGGTTTTCATGTGAAAATATTAATTAGTTTGGTATTAGTTTAGATTTAGTGAGAATAAATCTCAAAATAAAATGTGTCTTAAAACAAACAAAACAGACCTTTATAGATTAAATAACTTTATAGGTTTCGGAAAAAGTTTTTGAAAAGATTTTTTTTAAATTTTATAATGAACCTTGTAAAAAGTGTTTGAACCACTTTAATTTTGCAACTATTTATTCGTTTTATCGGTAACTGCCATTTAACCCAATAAACATTATACTATTTTATACAACAGTCCTAATTAATACACTGTGTAGATTTATAAATATAATAATGAAATTAAAAAATAAATTCCTACCTGTTCCATTTCTTTCTTGCCTTGTTTTTGAAGCAGCGTTTCAAGAGTGTCAAGTTTCTCACTAATTAATTTGTTCAATTTTTTACCTCGTTTTGAACTTTGTTTATTCTTATCGGCTACAGCTTTTTTAGACGCCGACACATTTTCTGAGTAGTACGATAACAAACGAATCCATCTATCCCCAATAAACTTGAAGCAGTGGTCTTTGTATCGATCTTCAGAAATACCGCTCGATTCAGCGTAAACTTTAATCACTCCACCTTTTGTTTTTGCGCCTTTAAAAATTACTTTCACTTCATCGATTCGGACCCTTTCGTGGCCTTCGAAGTACGATGAATCAATATCTACATTGTAAATAAACTGCTTACTTTCTTTGACACTTTCTATAGGGCTGCTTTTGCAACTGGTTAACATGTTATTAATTTTTTTATGTATTTCTGTTTGTTCACCACCATCAATTTTGACATTAATACCTTCGAGACACGCTTTAATTTGCTTATAACTGCTGTTTAGTTCTCTATAAAAAACGCTTATTATTAAAACAACAAATAAAGTTTAAAAATTGCGCTGCTAACTCAGCTAAAATATTATAGCGGAATTTCAGAGGACAATTTTATAGGCATTTTGAGCGGTAGATTAGTTCATCGGCTACTTAGAGGACTAAATGTGGCAGCCGCCAAAGATGGCTTGTTGATATCTTGTAACTATATTACATGCTGAAAACTAATCGGCTTACCACTTAAATCTGATGATACTAATGGTACGCTAAACCTATAGTAAAATTCCAATCAACTGCCCAAAATGGCTATATAGGCCCACTAAAAATCCACTACAACACTGTTTGCAGAATACCATAGTAAAGAAAACTAAACTTACAAATGAAATGGTCCCTAAAATTAGTAGGAGAGACCGGGAAGACTTCGGACACGGGGAGAGAATGGATACTTAGAAATCTTATAGCCTGTTAACATTAGGACAAAGATATCTGAGGTCTATATGTTTATAGACATAGGCTCTTAGCTTTAAACAGTTAGATGACAATTTCCCGTTAAAAAAAGATTTTAGGGTAAAAAACGATTTTTTCGTTCTTTGATATAAAATTTTTAATTCCAAGTGAATCATTCAGATCCAAGTAATGAACTCTGCCGAATGCAATTTTTTTTGAACAAACAGTTACCTGCGGACGTTTTGAAATCTAAGTATTTTTGATCTATAAATGAGTTTGTAACAATTCCTTTAATTTCTTTAATACACCTTTAATGGGAAGACTTTTTTCACAAGTCAAATTGTCCAATGTTTTTGTAACGGTTGCTAAATAACAGTTCCCTATGGACAATTATTTAAGTTTTGCACATTTTTATTTTCGCAATCATTTACAATTGCTACACCATAATTCTCTTGTAGATTAAATCTGCACGAAGGAATTCTCGAGTAAAAACCAGAAGCGCGAATCTAAAGTTATTAGAATAAAAAAAAAAGTTTATCATATTTAACAACTTTAGAGTTTCATTATCATTTTTTTCACAGCTAATTAAAAGATGATCAGAAACTATAAGAGAAAAAATAAGCGCACATTTTCACCTGAAAAGTTAAGGGAAGCCGTAAAAGATGTCCAAACAATTAATTTGAGCGAGCTGCTAAACACGGTGTTAACAAACCAAGACTAATCGACAATATGAAAAAGACTTAACATCAGAATATGGATTTAACAACTCGCGACGTTAGAATTATCTTGTTCTAACGGGTGATGCGGAAGTTATCGGACAAATCCTAATTTCATTATTTGAGCATAATAATTAGTTTTTGTGGTTTTATGCGTAGGCATAAACGTTCTATAAAATATAAACTTTATTATTAGAAGCACAATTATTTAAAATGATGTTAAATGCAGCTGAACGAGAATCTTTTCGAAAGCGACTAAAAATGTTTTTTGTAAATAAACCTAATATAAAAAAAAAAATCGTAAATCATTTTGAAAAGGAAGGATTTGCTCGAAGTACAATATATGATAACCTAAAAAGACTTAAAACTGTTCAATCGTTTTCTGATAGAAAGCACCCGGGTCGTCCGACATCCTGGACTAGAGAAAAGAAAGCCGAATTAATGAGACTTGTCAACAATCGAAAAGGGGTCAGTCAAAGAAAAATAGGTATTAAATTCGGTGTAAATCAATCGACAATTCGTCGTCAGTTAAAAAAAATGAATATTAAATATAGAAAACGTGAAAAGACTCCAAAATACACTATAGAACAACAAATAAAGGCAAAGAAAAGAAGCAGGAAGCTAGTTAACCAACTCTATAACACAAAATCGCTTCTAGTCATCGATGACGAAAAATACTTTTGATTTGCAGGGGACAAAATGCCTGAAAATTCTGGATACTACACAAACAACAAAAAGACTTGCCAGGAAAGTGTTCGTTTTATAGGAAAAAAGAAATTTCCAAAAAAATTATTAATGTGGATAGTCATATCTGACCGTGGTATGTCCGAGCCATTGTTTCGCACTTCCAAGGCTGTAGCGATCAATTCATCAATCTATATTAATGAATGTTTAGAAAAACGACTTCTCCCATTTATTCACAAGTATCATGGAGACTTTAACTATTTATTTTGGCCAGATTTAGCAAGTTCTCATTATTCTAAAGATTCTCTAAATTGGATGGACCAATATGTCTATTACGTTGATAAAGAATCCAATCCCCCAAATGTGCCTCAAGCACGACCAATTGAAAATATTTGGGGACATTTGGCACAGAAGGTTTATGAGGGAGATTGGCAAGCTTCAACAGAGCAAGTTTTGATTGATCGCATTTAACTAAAACTACAAGAAATTGATTTAAACTTTTTACAGTCGCATATGAAAGGCGTCAGAGCAAAATTGAGATCAATTGCAGATGGTGGTGTTTTTTCATATAAAAAATAACATATTTTTATTAAAAGATAAATGCTTTATTTAAAAAAAATATAATAGTAGTTTGTTTTTTATTTATAAATAAGTTATTGACGTTTTTATTTTGTCCGATAACTTCCGCATCACCCGTTATCTCCACTTTTTGAAAAAATCGAGTTTTTATAGTTTTTGAATAGTTTTGCACTATGTTTTTCTATTTTATTTATATTGAAAACATATAAAACTTTTAGTACGGTGTTGCATGCCATATTGCATTGTTTTATCTCCTAAATAAGCAATTTTGAAAATGTTATCTTATTTTAACTCCTATCAACCAATCATATATTTACATATTTGTGCGGAATAATTTTGTTGTTATTGTAATTTTCAAAATGGCAGCTAAAAATATTGACCAAAAAATGGAACATGCTCTAAATCAAAACGAAGGTATTTTTTCACTTAATTAGCGTTGTAATTTTGCCAATTTTTTATTTTGATTATCCAGAATGCATAAAAAACAAAATAATTTATTACTTATGCATCCTTGATAATCAAGTAAAAAAGGTAATGGAGTTTTTTAATCTTTAGAGTCGCTTGGTATTACACCTTCTCGTAGGTCACCCCATCTAGAAAACGTAAAGCTGATACGAGTAATTGGTTAATAAGTTTATAAAAATTCAAATGGTAAACAAGTGCCTGAAAGATCTATCGCAACGCTAAAAGTTGCAGAAATTGTAAGTTCAAATGCTCTACTAATATAACTGAGATCGAGCGTCAAGTTATATTTGATAACTTTTGGACCTTAGATGATGACGGTTAAAAAGTTTTTATTCAAAAACTACCGAAAAACTAGAGAAAAAACGCTGTCGGACAGCTGCTGGTGAAAACTCGAGAAGAAAAATGTCTTTAATTAATCTAATACACAATATAGAGTTTGTAAATCCTACTATCTTTCAACATTGAATAATAGTAGCCAAAGAATATTTTACTTTCACAAATTCAATAAATGCTTAACTACTGGAACGCTAATGCAATCAAAATTTGGAAGACATGTAAAAAAAAGCTTACCGGAAGATTCTAAAAAAGTTGTACGAGACCATATAAATCTTTTCCTAAGAATTGAGGCCCATTATTGCAGGAAAAAGACATTTAAAGAGTATATGGAAAGATCAATCAATATAGGTAAACTGTATGATCTTTTTAAAATATATTGTGATGAAAATGACTATATACCAGTAAAAGAACATATGTATCGTTATATCTTCAATCACGAGTTCAACATAGAATTTCAAAAACCAAAGAAAGATAACCACAAAACCACAATAGTTTCATGTCAGCAGCTTTATGTGAATTTATTATGCGATACCCACAAATTAAAGTCATTGAGCAAAAGTTCTGCGAGCCAGCTCACTTCAGCAAATTAAAATGCAATTAATAGATGTGAAGAATTTTTCAGTTGTTGCTGGTTTTTCAAGTTATAAGTTAGTGCCCTATACAAGAGTTAAAAATCTTGTTTATCGAAACGGACTGCCATACCATGTTTTTTTTAAAACCTCATTTTCAAACAATTATTCACAAGCTCGTATTAATAAGTTTGTCAAGCGAGCAGCATCAAGCATTATTACCAAACCATTAAAGACAAATATACCAATGGCAGCTTGCTTACGTGCTCCTTATCAGTCTTTATCTGCTGAAAAAGCCAATGATATCATTTCCATGTATTCATACATGCCTGCTGTTGATATTGCATTTTACAAAGTATTAATAAAGTGATTTTATATATGACTTTCTCTGTTATTTATTTAGTATTTAGTATAAAACATATAATAATTATTATTATTTAGAAATCTTGATAAAATTCCCTATTTAGCTTATTATTTATAATAGTTTTTAATAAATACTTAAACTCTTGAAATAGAATCACAGGTATACGAAAAATAAAATCAAGTTCATCTTGCATGTTGTTTGTAATTAGATTAGTTTATTTGTTGAGTTAATATCTGTAAGACTTAAATAATTGATAGAAATTTTAAAAAAGCTATTTCTTTGATAAATATTTTTCATCCCTTTCCTATACGCTATATATTACCCTTTTTTTATTATGTAGCGAAGTGTTCTGTTTTAAATTAGATGTCTTAGTCTTGTTCAGAGCCGGCGAGAACAGGTATCAAACAAACTTGTAAGAACAGTGCAATAGCTAGTGGGTCGGAACCCCTCCCAAATTAAATTTAAAAAAATTCTATTTTTAGGTGTTACAAAAAAAACAACTCCTTTTGCTTTAAAAAGAGTTCCCATAGATTCGCCGGGTCCCAACCAACCCTAATTTAGGGGCGTGGGAGTGCAACAGCACTGCGTAAGAAGAATGACTACCTAGAACAAAATTTTATCAATTTTCAACATGTCTTTGTTAAAAAATGTAGTTAACATATTTATTATATAAGATGTAACAAAATAACATTTTTGTATTTTACAAAATACCAAAGTTATTTTGTTCTATCTCCTAAAGTGGGTGGGAAAATATGGGCGTTAGCGAAATTTTTATAAGTTTTTTTTATTTAAAAATAAACAACGGAGCAATCATAAATCTTAATTTCCAATTAATTTTTTCAACTTAGCAGCAAACAAACTCAAACTTTGACATCGATTTTCTCAGTTTGCATAAACATGGACTTAGAACAAGATAATTCTAACGTCGCGAACTGTTGTAAAAACTAACTTCAAGAAAAGTTTTTCGCGTTAATACTTATAACCTGAGTACGAGTGATGATGGATTTAATGACACCTAGACTGATAATATTGATGTGCCATGATGTATCATTTTAAGGACATGATATATTTTAAGTGCAATTTCGATGAATACTCATTGCAATAATATATAAATGAAATAAATTATCATTGTTGAAATTATGTACTCATTTATTTAATATCAATAATCTCCTCTATACATGTCCGACTTCGGACATAACTCCGAATAACTCCGCATGCTTTTAGACACTGGACTAGCATTTTTATAATTGTTTTTAATAATTCAAAATCAGGAAATATAAAGAAAGTGAAAATGGTAAAATATACCTTGTTCATTGACAAAAATACGTTACTTTGAAAAAATGCAATAGTTATTAAACAAGCTCAGTTAAAGTAAAATCTATCCGTCTCCCCGGTCTCTTCCAATATAAAAAAGTAGTTTTTAATAAAAGATTTTATTTAAAAATGCGTGCTTATATGCAAGCCGAGTTTGTTACTTATAACTTTGTTACCTGTAGTTTTGATTAAATTACAAAAGTTAATAAACCTGCAGCTAACCCTGAATAAAATATTCGTTTTGAAACGTTATCGCCTTTAAATTTATAATTTTTAAATTAAAATTTGCTCAAGATGATTTACTGTAACACAAGTTTTCAAATTTATTCACATTTTGTTGAAATGACAGTGAAGGAATTGTAACATTACAAAACCAGGTCATGAAAGTTATAATATTATTAATGAATTATGATATTTTAAATGAATTCTTTCACTTTTGTTTTAATAAGAGACAAGATTGTTGAATTAGAATAGAAGAGAAAAGATTTAAACAAAAACAGGAACCGTTTTGGTGAAAATTTAAAAATTTAGTGAAAATTTAAAAAAAAGCGTATGTGTCAGCGTCTAGACAAGAAGATGTAAATTTTCTTAACGACCTTTCTTAAAGTGTTCAAAGATTCAAAAAAAGTTGTAAGAAGCAAAACAAAACGAGAAACTATAACTTTCAAAGAATGAAATAAAAACAGAAATAGTTGAATGAGAAAATAGAAAAAGTTTATTACTAAAAAATGTGATGACACTTTCATATATATATATATATATATATATATATATATATATATATATATATATATATATATATATATATATATATATATATATATATATATATATATATATATATATATATATATATATATATATATATATATATATATATATAATGCGATTAAGTGATTACGCGAAATATATATGTATATATTTCGCGTGTTCGATTAAAAAAATAACAAGAATTTTTAAGAAAAAATATAGGAAACAAATATTTCATAGCGTTTCACTGACTTTGTTGTCTAAATTTTGGTAAAATTTCTTTCTAGAATTTTTATTAAAAAAACGAAAACAAAAAAACGAATTTGTAGAATTCTACAAAATTGTTTTTTTTTGTTTTTTACTTTAAAAATTTTATCACTGAAAATTGTTAAGTTTAAAATGTTGTAAAAGCAATTTTACTTAATATAAAATCATAAAAAGAAAAGTTTTTAAACCTTTCACGCTTATCCTTTAGTTCAGAAATGTTTTCCATGATTATAGTATCATTAGTAGTTTCATTGTTGGATGAAATGAAGCAATCACAATACTTTTCTTTCTTAAAAGTTAATGTTAAATCAGTGAAAGTTTGAGGAGGAGGGAACAAGTCTTGAAGTTTTACGTTTGATTGATAAAGGAGCATATTCTGAATAGAAAGAATTTTTTCAAGATCGTCTGAGGGTCTAATACGTAAATCATCTTGACACTTTTCGAGATGAAAATAATAATAAGCATTGCAATATTCTTCATTTGAACGAACAAGCTCAAGTTTAATTGCAAACTTTTCCCATTCTATGTCTAAATCTAGTAATGAGTGTTTGGTTTCAATTTCATCCAGACTTGTTCTATCCGATGTTTCTTCCCTTTTTTTCAGTCCTTCTTCTGTTTTTAAAATTTCTTTACCGGCAGATATACTTTCATTAATGTATAATTTCCTAGCTTCAACAGATGCAGAAAAACTTGTTTCAAGCAAGGCTTGATTTAGTATTGCTTGCGTTTTTGCTTCTCCAGTTGTTAACATTTTCAATAGAGCAGTTCTATAACCCGTAGCTTCTGGAACATCATCGGAGAGGGTAGTGTCAATCATTCCAGTAACTTGCTCTTTGGCTATTCTCCATTGAAAAACATCAATAAGATTCATTGTTTCTCCCTGATTCCTAGCGGCATTTTCCTCATCATTTCTAAATAATTTTAATGCTTCTTCAATTGTTGATATATTTTGAGTGAGGTTAAAAACCTTATTACTTGTAGTTGTAGGTGTAGGATCGTCAACGTCATAACCCACCCAAACCGTTCGCGCTGCTTTTATAGAATTCACGGTATTTGAAACAATATCTTGAGTACTTTTAACGATCGCGCCACTTGTTTCAAAAAATTTCTTAACTTCTATTAACTGTTTCGTTGTTTTCTCATCGTAAACTGTTTTAACGTTGTACCACGCATCTCTTAGCAGCATTTTTTGTCTATTAAAAAAATCAGTTAGTTTAGGAGACATTATTTTCCAAGATTCTTTTACCTTTTTGAATGTTGTTGCCAAAAGTTTACGCTTGAAAATTAAGTCTGCAATCTTTTTCAAAGCATTTATAATTTTCGGTATAATTGTAGCTAACTTTGTAACTTTTCTAGCAGTGTTTAAAGCTTTTGCTGGATTGAACCCACCGGAAAATATGCCGAGGATACAGTTTACCGCTTCCGCTGCTGCCTCTGCAACTGCAAGTCCAGTTGCTAGAATGACACCTCTTTTGAATTTAACGGTTTCTACTTCAACTTCTTTTTGGAACTTTTCAAACTCCTTTGTTAAAAATGTGATCAACTCATTAGACTGATTCCACTGTTTTTCAATATCGTGTTGTTTTCTTAGTTCTATTTCTCCAAGCGAGACCGATTTTTGCTTTGATGCCTCTAAAATTGCAATTTTTGAATCAGCAATAGCTTGCATTATTTCTTCAGACTTAAAATCAGAACCTTTACCCATATTTTTAAAGTTAAGACTGGTTTCAAAATGTTTTGATTTATCCCTGATATCACGACCAGCTTGAGATAAGATTTGAATGTTTTCACTTAAAACTTGTAAAGAAAGGGATGGTACGCGAGTGATTTGAGCGTTCATGTTATCACTAAGCATTATAAAGTCTTTTAAATGTTTAAACGCAGTTTGGGTCCGTGATACTTCTAACGAGTCATATAAGGATTCATTAAACTCAAGTGAATTTTGAATAACATTGTACCATGTTGATAGTTGCTTGTTATCACTTAGTAAAGCACTAGGAGAGGTTTTGTGATATAATCCAATATTCATGACTAAACAAGTTGTTATTGCTCTTGTAAAGATCGGATCAGCCATTTCAAAACTTTTCATACTAATAAATTGAACTTTGAAAAAATCTCCCGCGTAATTAAAGTCTTTTAATGAAATTGTGTCATCAGGGGGTATTGGATAAAATGTATCATCATCAGTTTTAATAAATTTATCAGTTTCAGCTTCAATCTTATATGTTTTTGCTGTTCCAATGTTGACGTAAAAAAATTCAAGTTTTATTTTTTGCTGTTCGATAAACAACTTTAGCGCTTTGTAAGGACATTGGTCAACTTCAAAGTTATATGTATAAACTCGTATAAACTTTATATTAGTATTGCTTGTTGTTGCAACATTTGCTATATTGACAACTTGCGACAAATTCAAATGAAAAGCACGGATTATGAGAATATCTCCATTACTTTGTTTGTATATCTGTTGGTGCGCATGTCTCAGCAGTTTTTTTCCGTAAGCACACATTTCAAATTGGGATTCATCAAGATTAGATTGGTTTAAATAAATATATAATATATTTCTTTTAAAATAAGAAAGGAGATGTATAACTAATTTTCCCTGCAAACCTTGTTGGTAAATATTACTTAATAAGCTATTAACATTATCTTCATTGCCTCGAACATATATTTGAGTTTTTATTATGTCAATCCCATCAATTAGCTTAGAAATTAGGTTTGCTGAAATGTTTGCCCTATCTTTTATTTCTGGAAATTCGAATAAAACTTTTTCAAATTGAATGTTTTCAAATATGGGTTTTGTTTGCTGTGTTTCAATAATGTTGTTTCTAGACTCGGGTGAGCATTCTGAATCATGATATGTAATGTCGACGGAACTAAATGTTATTGATAAGTTTTCGATAAATCTAGGCAGCCTAAATTTACCATAAATATTGAAATCATTTTCGAGTTTCATAGAATTTTTAAATAAAACAGAAAAACTTTTAAAACCTTTAGGGTTAACTAAGCAAGGTTCATTTTGAAATGCGCAGAAAAAATTGACGGCATTACTAATATTAAGTTGAAAATTGTACAAGTTTGATAACGCAGGCAAATATATGTTTATCAAACGAGCATCAGATAAAATATTAAGTGTGTAAATATTTGTAAAAACTTGTAGAAAAGAATTCGGTTTAACTTTATTGAAACATTTTCCCCCTTCAATTGTCAGCTTTGTTATGTATTTCAAATAATCAAACTCACTGGAAACATCAACTTCTAATAGTTCACTATTTACTTTAATGTTTACTTCAATAATTTCAAAAACTTTCTTTACTTTATCACAGTTTTCTTGAATTTCTGGTGGTAAAGGATCTGAACTTTGAACTTCTGTGATTTTTTTTTGTGAGGGGATATATGAGTTTGGGAAGTAAAATTCCATATCCTCATTAGGACTACCTTCATAAACGAATTTTGTTATTTTAAACATCTCGTGAAACGTTTCAAATGATTCGCAACTAATATTTAACTTAGACCAAAACTTATTCTCTCTTTTAAAAAAATCACCGTCACATTTACAACGTGGTTGGAATTCAATGCATTTAGCAAATATTTCTTTTTGTAAATCGGCTTGGTTTAGTGTAGCAAAACATTTTGAAAAAAATGAT